>NC_057814.1:40352477-40366613 GCF_018294505.1 Triticum aestivum | reverse complement strand
TGGCCGCGTCCAGTTCGGGCGCCCCGCAGCGCCCCAGCGCTCGTCGCCCCCGCCCTGCACCCCGCGCCCGGAGTGGCCTATGGGCCACTGACCACTGGGCCAGTGCCCCCTGGCCCTATGCCATATGGGGCCCACGCCCCAGAACGTTGATATAAAAAAGAATTTAAAATAAATAATACAAGAATTAAATAAATAAAAATAATAATAATAATAAATTAATTAATTAACTTAATTAACACTGTTTAGTTAACTAATTAACTCTAATTAACCTGCTAATTAAATGTTAACAAATAATTAGGCAACAATGTATGACAGGTGGGTCCCGCACGTCAGTTTGACCCAGTCAACGTTCGGTTGACTACTGACGTCATGCTGATGTCAGCAAGCACCGTTCTGGATAATTTTGATTTAAAATAATTAATTAAATCCTAAAATTGATTTAAATCTTTTAAAATTTATATAAAATAAACCGTAGCTCGGATCAAAAAACTTTGTACATGAAAGTTGCTCGGAACGACGAGACGAATCCGGATAAGCAGCCCGTTTGTCCGCCACACACCCCTAGCATCTCGAACACGCAACTTTCCCCCTCCGGTTCATCTGTCCAAAAACGCGAAACACCGGGGATACTTTCCCGGATGTTTCCCCCCTTCTCCGGTATCACCTCTTACCGCGTTAGGGCACACCTAACACCGCTGTTTACTTTTTCATGCATCATTATGCATCTGTTTGCATAGTATTCATTATTTCTTCCCCCTCTTCTCTCCGGTAGACTACGAGACCGACGCCGCTGCTGTGCCCTGACCGACTACGATGTTGACGACCCCTCCTTCTTGCCAGAGCAACCAGGCAAGCCCCCCTTGATCACCAGATATCGCCTATTCTCCTCTATACTGCTTGCATTGGAGTACTGTAGCATGTTACTGCTTTCCGTTAATCCTATTCTGCTGCATAGCCTGTCTTTGCCACTACTGTTGTTACCTTTACCTGCAATCCTAAATGCTTAGTATAGGATGCTAGTTTTCCATCAGTGGCCCTACCTTCTTGTCCGTCTGCTATGCTATATATACTATCATGCTGTGATCACTCGGGAGGTGATCACGGGTATATACTATTACCTTCTACATGATACATGTGGTGACTAAAGTCGGGTCGGCTCGTGGAGCACCCGCGAGTGATTCACGGATTGGGGGCTGAAAGGACCTTTGTCCCGACGGCCCTCTGGGTGGATCTTTGTGGCGGAGCGACAGGGGAGGTTGAGACCACCTAGGTGAGATGTGGGCCTGGCCCTGGTTGGCGTTCGCGGTTACTTCATAATAACACGCTTAACGAGATCTTGGTATTTGATCTGAGTCTGGCCACTGGCCTATACGCACTAACCAACTACATGGGAATAGTTATGGGCACTCGGCGTCATGGTATCAGCCGAAGCCTTCGTGACATCAGCGACTGAGCGGCGCGCGCCGGATTGGACTGGAACGCCTGCTAGGCTAGGTCTGCTTCCGGCCGCCCTCGCAACATGCAGGTGTGCAATGGGCGATGAGCCCATACCCCTGCGCCATAGGATTTAGACCGGTGTGCTGACCTCTCTGTTGTGCCTAGCTAGGGCTGCGACGTGTTGATCTTCCGAGGCCGGGCATGACCCAGGAAAGTGTGTCCGGCCAAATAGGATTGAGCGTGTTGGGTTATGTGGTGCACCCCTGCAGGGAAGTTTATCTATTCGAATAGCCGTGATCTTCGGTAACAGGACGACTTGGAGTTGTACCTTGACCTTATGACAACTAGAACCGGATACTTAATAAAACACACCCTTCCAAGTGCCAGATATAACCCGGTGATCGCTCTCTAACAGGGCGACGAGGAGAGGATCGCCGGGTAGGATTATGCTATGCGATGATACTTGGTGAACTTACCACCTACTCTCTTCTACATGCTGCAAGATGGAGGCTGCCAGAAGCGTAGTCTTCGACAGGACTAGCTATCCCCCTCTTATTCTGGCACTCTGCAGTTCAGTCCACCGATATTGCCCCTTTACACAGATATCCATGCATATGTAGTGTAGATCCTTGCTTGCGAGTACTTTGGATGAGTACTCACGGTTGCTTTTCTCCCTCTTTTCCCCTTTTCCATTCTACCTGGTTGCCGCAA
Source organism: Triticum aestivum (assembly GCF_018294505.1). Lineage (NCBI taxonomy): Eukaryota > Viridiplantae > Streptophyta > Magnoliopsida > Poales > Poaceae > Triticum > Triticum aestivum. Next base: position 40,364,465 of record NC_057814.1, on the reverse strand, counting down.
TGCTGGAGCCCAGGAGCCAGACGCCACCATCGACGACGACTCTTACTACACTGGAGGTGCCTACTACTACGTGCAGGCCGCTGACGACGACTAAGAGTAGTTTAGGAGGATCCTAGGTAGGAGGCCTGCGCCTCTTTCGATCTGTATCCCAGTTTGTGCTAGCCATCTTATGGCAACTTGTTTAACTTATGTCTGTACTCAGATATTGTTGCTTCCGCTGACTCGTCTATGATCGAGCACTTGTATTCGAGCCCTCGAGGCCCCTGGCTTGTATTATGATGCTTGTATGACTTATTTTATTTTAGAGTTGTGTTGTGATATCTTCCCGTGAGTCCCTGATCTTGATCGTACATGTTTGTGTGCATGATTAGTGTACGATTGAATCGGGGGCGTCACAGCCACATCTCCTGTTAGTTCTCCTAACCGGGTGTCCCGAAGAGGGGGCCAGCTCATTCGAAGGGAACCTGCTAAAGGAACTGTCCACCATGCATGAGTGTGCTCGGAAAGCCATGAAGAGCATGGTCTGGGTGTTATGGCTAGACGAGATGGCTCCGGAGGGGATGGTCGAGCTGGCTAACCGATTTAAAGGAGCTCGGCGCCGCTTTGAGTTATGGAAGATATCAGCCTGTCGAGAAGGAGTGCGGGAGGCTTGGGTGATGGTCAACACCCGTTTTACCTAGCTTAATCCAGAGAATTTAGCTCGGGTTGGGCCTATAGGGCCGGATGGGCCTGAAGTGCCACTCCATTTGGTGTATGACCAAGTGATTCCTGTGATAACCCACAAGTACAGGGGATCGCAACAGTTTTCGAGGGTAGAGTATTCAACCCAAATTTATAGATTCAACACAAGGGGAGCCAAAGAATATTTGTAAGTATTAGCAGCTGAGTTGTCAATTCAACCACACCTGGAGATTAATTATCTACAGCAAAGTGATGAGTAGCAAAGTAGTATGATAGTTTTGATAATAGTAGCAGTAGCAATAGTAACGGTAATGGTGATAGCAGTGATTTTGTAGCAAGTGCAACAGTAACGATAGCAGTAGTAACTTAGCAGAAACAATATAGGATAAATTCGTAGGCATTGGATCGATAATTTGTTGGATGATATTCATCATGTGACAGTCATAACCTAGGGCGATACGACACCAGCTCCAGTTCATAAATATAATGTAGGCATGTATTCCGTAAATAGTCATACGTGCTTATGGAAAGAACTTGCATGACATCTATTGTCCTACCCTCCCGTGACAGTGTGGTACTATTGGAAACTAAGAGATATTAAGGCCTCCTTTTAATAGAGAACCGGAACAAAGCATTAACACCCGGTGAATACATGAACTCCTCAAACTACGGTCATCACCGGGAGTGGTCCCGACTATTGTTACTCCGGGGTTGCCGGATGATAACACGTAGTAGGTGACTATCACTTGCAAGATCGGATCTAGAACATGTATAAAATGGTGATAACATAAACGGTTCAGATCTGAAATCATGGCACCCGGGCCCAAAGTGACAAGCATAAAGCATGGCAAAGTCATAGCAACATCAATCTCAAAACATAGTGGATACTAGGGATCAAGCCCTAACAAAACTAACTCGATTACATGATGAATCTCATCCAACTCCTCACCGACCAGTGAGCCTACGAAGGAATTACCGACCAGCGAGCATCATGGAATTGGCGATGGAGATGGGTTGGTGATGACGAAGAACGAAGACCCCCCTCTCCGGAGCCCCAAACGGACTCCAGATCTGGCCTCCCGATGAAGAACAAGAGGTGATGGCGGCTCCATCTCGTGGAACGCGATAATTCTTTCTCTCTGATTTTTTCCGGAAAATGTGATTTTATAGCGTAGGTTTCAGGGTCTGCAGGGCCACCAGGTGGGGACAACCCACCTGGGCGCGCTTGGAGGGGGGGCGCCCTGGTGGGTTGTGCCCACCCAGGTGCCCCCCTCCGGTGGTTCTTGGCTCCAGAAATTCTCTTTTTTGATATAAAAATCCTCGCAAAGTTTTGTTCCATGCCGAGAACCTTTATTTCTGCACAAAAACAACACCATGGTAGTTCTGCTGAAAACAACGTCAGTCCAGGGTTAGTTTCATTAAAATCATGCAAATTAGAGTCGAAAACAAGAGGAAAAACGTTAGGAAAAAGTAGATACGTTAGATACGTATCAACTCCCCCAAGCTTAAACCTTTGCTTGTCCTCAAGCAATTCAACTGATAAACTGAAAGTGAAAAAGAAAAACTTTTACGAACTCTTTTGCTCTTGTTTGCATAAATAAGCTTAAACAACACCCATGTTTTTAGCAAGTATTATAACTAACAATGTCGGCAATAACTCTTAAAAATTATATTAACTCATATCAATGACATAATCAGCTAGCGAGCGATAATAAGATATCTCGAACGGCAACACGTTATCAAAACAACCATGATATAATATGACAATAGTGGTATCTCGCTAGCCCTTTCTGAGACCGCAAAACATAAATGCAGAGCATCTTTAAAGTTCAAGCAGCGACTAAACATTGTAATTAACGGTAGAAAAGATCCAGTCATGATGCACCCAACATTAGCTACACACAATGCATCAGCATGACAGCAGTTTTCTCAGGTTCTGGCGCTTATTTTAGAAGCTGATGACACAACATAAAAAGTAAATAGATAGTACCTTCGCAGAGGGAAGCAGTGATTTACAGAGGTGCCATAGCTCAAGTTTTAAAACAGAGGTAAATGATATTTTGAGACATGCACCCTTCTCATTTACTTCACGACTATTAGTTATCAACATCTTCCATGCTAAGCACGCTAGTGGCGGTTCCCAAGCGATAAAGTAAAGCTTGTGAATCCATTGGGAGTTTTTGTTTGATTATTTGAGAGATCAATTCTTTTTGTAGTTTGGGACTGGGCATCCCTATTACCGCCCTTTTCTCGTGCGATGGCGAGTGAATAAACACTCAACCTGAGAATAACCCGCTTAGCATGAAAGATACCGACTACCTCCTGTCGTTCGGTGAGGAGGAGTCGGGAACGATGGCCGACGGCGACGGGCGCTGGCGAGCGGCGTCGGGAGCCGCTTTGAGCGGCAGGAGGAGAGGGGCGCGAGGGGGGAGTGGGGGAGACGGCTAGGGTTTTCGGTGATGGGGCCGGCTAAATAGGAGGGGGGGGTGTGTGCCGGATGGGCAACACGACGATGGCCGTAGCCGTGGCGGTCATCGATCGTGCCCACGACCCCCCTTGTGAATAGGGAGGGGGAGGCAGGCGCGCCTTGGCCGGCCAGCTGGGCTGAGGCCCAGTGTGGGGGCCGGGGAGTTATTTTATTTTATTTATTGTTCTTTTACTGTTTACTTTTATTTTCCAATTTATTTTAGTTTTATAAAATACAAAGATAGTACCTAAATTATTATTACTAAATATACCACTGCCAAAATTATTTTGGGATTTAAATAAATAGTTTATAATTTAAAAAATCATTTAGTTAATTGTTTTATCTGCTGTTTTAGTTATTTTAGGGCTTTTCAGTACTTTATAAAAATGTGATATCTCCACCATAATTATCTATGAATTATTTGTCACATTTAGAACATTTTAGTTTTGACATTGAAGACTTTAATTGTTTGACTTTATTTTGAATTTTAATTTGAACGAGATTTGAATCAAAGTGAGATTAGGAACAGTAATAGTGGTGACATGGCATTATTAGCAGGTGATTACTCTAGCTGAATGGGGGTGTGCGAACACTCCTTTATGGGTGGATACACGTCCAAATTTTCAGCGGAATATGTAAGCGTAATTTGAGTTTTAATAACGTTTTCCATGAAGGCCTTCCTTTCAAACTAAATTCTACATGTGCCTTCTGCGTGAGTGTTGAGATAACCAAAGTATGATCGAATATTGATACGTCATATTACAATAGACTAACATGTAAATTCGAAGTCACATGTGCATCAAGTATAAGATGTGGATTTGATTCCTATCATTCATATATTTGAAAGTTAAATAGCTACAGAATATTCATGACTCTGATATATCTGCACTCATGTTAAATTTATAAAAATAAGTATGTAGTCCATATGAAAGGCAAATGGACATTAGGAAGATGTTGCTTAGCCTTGAACAAAAACAATAATCACAATGTAAAAATATATGACAATTATTTTGGAGAATAAACTTGTAAACTTTTTTTGCGGCAAACCTTCAATTTATTCATCAAACATCCTCGTAGTCCAAAGTGCACCAGAGGCAAAATAAATTACATCCATGTCTATGGACCACCAAGCAACGACTACAAGCACTGGTACGAGCTGAAGGCGCACCGCCGTCATTATCCCTCCCTCGACGTCGTCAGGCAAACCTTGTTGTAGTATACAGTCTGGAACTTGTCATGCTAACGCCTCAAAGGACCAGCGCATCCGAACAACAACCATCGCCGATGAGGAGAACTGCAGATAGAAAGAATCCAATATTTAGACACACGTATACAGACGTTCAAAGACCGGATCCAAACATACTAATCGAAGATAAGCACCGAACGAATGTCGTGAGATCCGCCGGAGACACACCACCGGGACGGGGACTAGACAGGTAGAACCTTATTCCATCTTCAGGGAACCGTATTCCTGAGCTGGAAACAAAACCTAGATAAACTCCAAAAAAAACACCTAAAAAGAAAGCACGATCCTTCCCGCCGGCGAGGGTTGGGATCCACCACACCTCCATGGACCTAAGGCCACACGAAATGAGGCAGATGGGCGGAAGTGCTGGCAGGAGGCAGGCAAACCCTATTCTCTTGGTACTCTCGTGAGGATTAGTCAGAAGAAACTTGTAAACTTAAAGTATGGAAGATTCTAGAACAAATGACAAGTGTCTATATGTTGTGCATACTATGCCTTGCCAATAGTAAAATTAGGAAGAAAATAATCCTTTTGTAGTGAAAAGTTAGATGGTAATAGAAGTATGGAAGATTCTAGAACAAAAAATAAATCTCTTTATTTTTCAATTATAAAAGTATATGAAATTATTTGAATTTGTGTCGACTATTGTTATAACTGAAATATTTTGACTCGAAGACAATCAATTTGGTATCTACGGTGATGACTGAAATTGCAGAATTTGTCTCACCTACGTTTTCGACAAATACTTAGAAAGCTACGAGTAATTAGTGATAAGATTGGATAAATATATGTACTTGGCACGGAGAGTATGAAATAAGAAAAGAAAAGGGCCCATAAGAGAGCCCACGCATCATCATGGCCTGCTAGCCCTCTGCCGTTTCCTTTTCGGGCTACCATTATGATGGTAGATGTACGTTCCGTTAACTTTTATATATGCCTTCGTCCTTCTAACATGCCACTACCAAGTGTTCTACCTTCCCACCCAAACAGACAATGCATTATACTGCCATACTATACTGTAAGTTTGGTTGTGGTGAATTACTCATGGAAATGGAAGGTATCCGGAGAGTTTTGGACAACTTCCGGTCAATCGTAAGCTAGGAGGACATGTTTTGTGGTTTCATCAGGCACATCTCCCCTGCCACGGGATCCATGAATGTTTTCACCATGGCACCTCGAATACCTTTGTCTCTCATGAGTGCCTTTTTCTATCCGAGGACAGTAGTTTTTGGCAGTCTGCCATTTTGTTATGAAGCTACTGGTAGTGGCGTGAAATACATTACTAGACTGAAGAAGCACAGCGCACGCCATGCCCGTGACCGATTCCGACTGTATTTTTTCAAAATATGCCAGAAAACATGTATTATGTGAGAAAATAAAATGAAAAGGAGAACCTGAATTCTATCGTTACCCCATGATATGTGTATGCACGTAATATACATTAAATGATTTAACAAATTAAGTAAACCTGCTGGCCTATTAGTATTTTTCCATAAGCACATATTTTCCCCTTTCATAAGTAAAAAAAAAAAAGCGATGGCCGACATAGACAATGGCAAGAACATGACTATTCATCTTGCGTAGGTGAATGCACCGAGGGAGAAGGAGTCTCAGTTTTCTAAGGATTTTTTTATATATTTGTTCTAGACTACTATTCACATGAATGCATAGTGCTGATTTACTGTTTTTATTGTTCCGGTTTATTTGGGTGTATTGTTTGCGGTTATAATTCAGGTATTGTTTTGGTTTACGGTTTGGATGGCTTAATGTTCTTGGTTTATTCAGGTGTTGTTCCGTGTCACTGGTTTTGCCCTTCCAGTTCAAGGGAGTATTTTTTGTATTTATTCTAGATTACTGTTCATGAGAACGCATATTGCTGATTTACCATTTTTGTTGTTTCGTTATTTGGGTGTATTGCCCTAGGTTACTATTAACTAACTGTTCCAGGTTAATTCACGTGTCGTTCCGTTTCACTCGTTTTACTGTTCCAAATTATTCAGGTTTGCTTTATCGTTTTATTTGGGTTATTGTTTTGGTTAGCAGTTATGGGGTTATTCAGATACTGTTCCGAGTTTTGTTAGGATAATTGTTGGTGCACTGTTTATTGATGTTGTGGTGCAAAAAAGAGTAATTGGTCAATAACTTAAAACTTATTGTCGTGGTGAAGACGAATGACGCGGCTCTGCATAGATACCCCGGTGACTATCAACATCAACGCTAAGGACGTGTTTGGTTGCCCGCGTACGCCTCAACCAGGTCCGTGCGGGAAGAGTTTGGCCCATTTGATCGGATGCATTCACTGTTTGGCTTCTATAGCACGAACCTTGCCGCCTCGCCTCTCCGTCGTGTCCGGAAGCTTCGCGGCACTGCCCCACTCCTCTCCACCGAGCCACGCTTCGCCGAACGCAATGCACCACCGTCTACGCCGTCGTCCTCGTCCTTTGCATCCGATGACCGCCCCCATCGATTCGCCGTCTCCGTCGCCTCCCCGAGCCTGCTGAGCTCCGCTACGACTCCGCTGGGAGCTCTGCCGTATTTCCCCCGGCTCCCCGCGCTCATTCTCGTCCCATAGCCGTGCTAGCCACCTGAGCGGAGAGCTCATCGTCGCCGTTCATGAAGCCATTGTGGCTAGAGCGAGCGCAGCAGCGTCGGCTAGTCCTCTCGTGCACCGCAGCGTCGTTGCCTTCGTTGCCCGAACTCCAGCCGCCGCCATGAGTTTGATTCCGGTGAGCTTGCTCAACCCCAGCTCCTCCTGCTTGCACTGCTGGATGCGGCGCTTGCCCAGCTGCACGTAGAGCCTCTTCGCCATCCAAATGGTCGCTGGAGCGACGTTTCCAACCCGTTTGACCTGGACCGACGTTGTTGACTTGCTGACGCAATAAACCTTTTCTGGATTATTCCTATTTTAGAAATATTTGGAAATTGCAGAAAATGACCTAAACTTAAAAAATTCACAGAAATTCAACCGTAGCTTAGAATGAAATAATTTATATATGAAATATTATTAAAAAATCCAATCTATCCATTAGTGTTATTTTCATGCACGACAAAACAAGTTATAAGTCATAGGCAGCAGGGAGGAAAGTGTTGAGCTGACGCACCAAATGCGACTAAAGAGGCGTGATTGAGGAACTACAACATATGTGATGAGGGGGGCGACGTTGAGCACGGGCCACGGGGAGGGTGAGATCTAGAGCAGTGTCAACAAGCCAATTGCTGCTCTAGAAAATGACGCCGCCCGGTGCCGCAGCGTTGCCGGTAATGTACGCTCTGTTTCTGTCGAACATTGTTAAGCAAGGTGTGGCTATTCTTTTGCCAAACGGCTCTGGGCTATTCTGTTTCACTCCTCACGGTCATTCTCTTCCTCTTCTACTATTTTCAGGCATGGACTGAACATGCACTGGAAAGCAGAGTCGAGAGAAGATGTTCAACGTCGTGGTGCCTACCAGTAACACCTCTTAATTGCTTTGTTTGTTCCTACGCCAGACTGACTGATTGATCTACATAAACATGGAACCGAAGCCATAAACTGATACTAGTATATGACCTCTTTAAATTCCTTTTATTTGTACTGAAGCTTATGCACCAGTCGAACAGTACAATCGAAAATGAATAAAAAAACTATCACTAGTCTGAGATCTATGCAGATCAAAAAACTATCAAACGATATGCTTAGTACCTAACGACAGTGTCGAAGCAATTGAGGCCGTCAAAGGCAAGCTCAAAACGAACCCGCCTTTCGGCCGCCAGCTAGCCTGAGAAAACTCTGCTTCTTCTGAGCGTATGGCTTGTTAGGCACTGCCGGCTTTGTCGTGCCCGTCGATGCCAGAGACCGGCCTGTTGATCGTGCCGGTGGTGAGCACCGACATACCATAGCTGTACAGCGGCGCCTCACAGAATCGAGGGCCGTGAACAACCTCTCGGCATGGATCATGTGCTGAAGATGAGTCTCGTGACGAGTTTTGATCTGGCATGGATGCCTTGCTGCTAAAGCACGGACAAAAACACTGCCCACACAGATATTTTTCCAAAAAAGCCCATGCGGAAAACATAGGGCATGATAGCCTGCGACATAATCGTCCCAGACAGTTTTCACGAGTCAACAGACGAGGCAAGCAAGAATCATCGAGCACGAATCCGACGTTAGAGCACTTAGACATGCGTTAGTTAAATCTCATATAGATTTACCTTGGCAAATCTGATATTGTTTCTCTCCTGACGTCTCTGATTCCTATTTGTGCATGTATTCGGTTCTGCTCTCATTAATTTCTCTTTGTGTGTGCTCCCATGTATTAGTGTCTTAACAAGTCAAATAAATGGAGGAGGAAATATCAAAGTGTTTGGATGAATTACTGAACCTTGCTATCTGCTCACGCGGATGTATACTTATATACATATAGGTAAAGCATTGCAAGCACAACTGAAGTTTGGTGGAGAATTTACTTGTTTGTTCTTTGTTTTATTTCGCATGACATTTTTTCTACTGGTTATAAGATCGAACTCCTACTACAATTCTGCACACAGAGATAGTAATTCTGCTCTCTCCTCACTGTCATTCTCTTCCGCTTGCAGTTTTCAGGCAAAGCGAGAATAACATTACCAGCCACGCCTCTTATTTGCATTGTTCCTGCGACCAGCACGTGCCAAGCCAGAATGAGAATTTCTATATGACAAATTCGCATAGTAATTAAAAAAGAAGAACCCTACATGAATTTGACATGGTCCACCACAGAAAAAATGAGAATTTTTAATGACAAATTCGCATAGTAACTAAAGAAGAAGAGCCCTACATGAATTTGACATGGTCCAGGACGGAATAAATAACCTACACAGCAAACATTGCATAGTAGTCTAAAATAAAATTACATGAAATTGCCATGGTCCAGTTCAAGGCAACGTATGTTAAGTTGACATGGCAATAGAAATCAAGTTGCCATGGCAACGAAGTTTTAAAATTGTCTCTAAAGATCAGGCAAAATTGAAAAATGTTGTAAAGTGAAACGGTTCTCATGATCTAAACAATATAATTGCCATGCCATAAATAGCAAAATAGATACTCCCTCCCTTCCATAATTCTTGTCGTGGTCTTGGTTCAAATTATGGAACGGAAGGAGTATGCTTCAAAACATACAAATGTCATGCTTTAAAGTACTAGCTAGCATGTGATTTAAGTTTCCGTGGCGATATATTTTTAAGTTGCCATGGTACAATGCCAAAAGACACATGCATTATAGAAATTGACATGGTCCGATGGCAACTTTAAAAAAATTGTTCCCTCCATAATGGCACATTGTGACACCCCGAGACCGACGCTCCAAATGCCTTCCATTTATTTTCGTTGTCGCTGTGCGATTTATTTGGCTTGTTGCATTTCATCATGGAATCATGCGCATTGCATCCACATGTTATCATAAAATTTGCATCCATTCGTAGTTGCCGCTTCTTTCAGTTGCTTTCGTTGTCCATTCTAAGTCCAACCACACTTGCACGCGCCCGCGGCATCGTTAAAATATTTTTTAAGTGGTAATAAAACATTCTCGGAATGAGTTGACAGTTGGCGTGCAGTCTTGTTATATTGTGGGTAGACCGCCTGCCAAAGTTTGTCGCATTCGGAGGTCGTTTGATATCCCGACCGTAAAACTATAGCAGCACTATAGCTGGTTTAATGCACACACAGACGTAGCAGGCGCGCTAGTGCCAGCACATACGCACACACGCACACGATGGAGTACATCGATTCAATGGCAAGTAAAAAACCGAAGAGTACTCAACACAGCACAACCCAAATTACACGAATAAGTTACACAAAGCGCAAGGCCGAAGTAACCTACGAGAAGTTCGACACTAGAGCATGTATACGTCGGCCAGCTGCTGGCCAGGTGCGTCACAGTTTCAACTTACGTCCTGGCCGGCCGGCTCCCCCTCCATATCTAGTGGCAGACGTGGCGGCACTTGGTAGAGATGACCTTCCGGACGGCGTCCGAGATGCCGCCGCTGCCGAGGAGCTCGCACACGCAGCTCCGGGCAAAATCCGCGCAGCACCCGCGAACGAAATGGGGGTCGGGTCCGTACTGCAGAATGAGTTTGCAGTACAACTTCATCGTTCTCAGGCTGTGGCAGCCCGTGGGCACTGCCGTCACCGCCGCCGCCGCCGTCACCACCAGCAGTAGCACAAGCGCCAGCTTCATTGCTTCCGTGGCCATCGTCGCGGATCCTGCGGCTATGACATACTCCCGCCGTCCAAAAAAACTTGTCCCTCAAATGAATGTATCTAGCATGAAGTTGGTGCTAGATACACTCATTTGAGAGACAAGTTTGGACAAGGTTTTTCGGACCGAGGGAGTAACACCCTAGCTAGCTGATCGACCCAGAGGTTGCTTCTAGCTTAATTAGTTGTGTGTATGAGAGAGATATATCCTAGGTCGCTTCATCTTGCCGTTATTTATAGACGGTAACACCGGCCAGAAGCATAGGGGAGTAGGTTACTTAGGGTGGAAACTGGGCTGGACAGATCACGATCACTAATTAAGTACATCAATATCTAATCAGTACTGTTGCAAGCACATTAGGCAGAGATATACGGCCGGGTTCGATTTCAATCGCAAGGAATGCAGGGACTAGGTATGTATTACCTCGGTCCCATATTACTTGTGGCTGAAATGGAGGAAGGACTCCCTCTGTAAAGAAAATATAAGAGCGTTAGGTATATACCAATGCAACCTGTAAAAAGCCTTTTCTATAAAAATGGTCGGTGCAACCTGCTCACAAAATTATAAGAGTTGTAGCATTGAAAACATGAAGCCGATCGATGGAATACGACCACATGCACGTTCCTTGTCTAGCGGTAGAGAAGGACCTGACCCTTTTGATGATACAACCAGGCATATATACATTAATCTACATTTACACTAGTAGAAAATTGGGCTTTGGTCACAGGGCAATATTCACATTAGTCCCGGTCCAGTCACGAATCGGGACTAATGTGAGCATTGGTCCCGGTTCGTGCGGCCAGGGGCCTGCCGGGCCTCGTGGGGGCATTGGTCCTGGTTCGTCCGGACCCTTTGGTCCCGATTGGTGGGACAAACCTGGACCAATGGGCCACGCTCCTGGCCCACAGCCCTTTAGTCCCGGTTCATACCACAAACCGGGACTAAAGGGCTAGTCCTAGTTGCGGCCAGTGTTTAGTCCCACCTCGCCAACCGAAGGGCGCTCACACCAGTTTATAAGCCCGTCCCTCTCTGCCTTGTTGAGCTCCTCTCAAAGTGAAAATAGATGCCCTTATACAGGGAATTTGACCTAAATTCACAGTAAATTTCTTTGAATTTCATAGAAATTTATTATGAATTTAGGTTGAATTTTCTCTATAGGCGCATCTATGTTCATTTTTTTATAGTAAATAAATAAATAAACCATAATAAAATAAATAAAGATAAATAAATCTTAATAAATAAAATAAAATAAACTATACTAACTACAATAAATAAACCTTAATAAATTAAATAAAAATAGCAGCAGTAAAATAAATAAAAATAAAATAATTAAAGTAAAATACATAAGTAATTAAAAATAAAATAAATAAGTTTTTGTTGTAAGT
>NC_057814.1:40334397-40352452 GCF_018294505.1 Triticum aestivum | reverse complement strand
AAGAGAAAACAAAAAATAGAGAAAAAAAATTATGCCACGTACTGGGCCACCACGGCCTGAATACGACTTGAAACCCATCCATGGGCCAGGATTCAGGCCCGCAGAAGGCCCAGTAGGCCCCACAGGCAAAGAGAACGGTTAGGCCCGAAAGCCTGCAGTTGAGAGGAGCTCGAGAGGGTGGGCGCAACAGCGCTTATAAACCACTCTCGAGCCCTCTCAACTAGCGAGGTGGGACTAAACTTTTGACGCGAGGCAGCACAAGGCCTTTGGTCCCGGTTGGTGCCACCATTGGTCCCGGTTCGTGGCACCAACCGGGAATAAACCATAATAAAATAAATAAAGATAAATAAATCTTAATAAATAAAATAAAATAAACTATACTAACTACAATAAATAAACCTTAATAAATTAAATAAAAATAGCAGCAGTAAAATAAATAAAAATAAAATAATTAAAGTAAAATACATAAGTAATTAAAAATAAAATAAATAAGTTTTTGTTGTAAGTAGAAACAAAACAAAACAAATAAAGCAAAAGAGAAAACAAAAAATAGAGAAAAAAAATTATGCCACGTACTGGGCCACCACGGCCTGAATACGACTTGAAACCCATCCATGGGCCAGGATTCGGGCCCGCAGAAGGCCCAGTAGGCCCCACAGGCAAAGAGAACGGTTAGGCCCGAAAGCCTGCAGTTGAGAGGAGCTCGAGAGGGTGGGCGCAGCAGCGCTTATAAACCACTCTCGAGCCCTCTCAACTAGCGAGGTGGGACTAAACTTTTGACGCGGGGCAACACAAGGCCTTTGGTCCCGGTTGGTGCCACGAACCGGGACCAATGAGTTCCCTATATATACCCCATCGCCACAGCAGAGCACTCCACAGTGCTCTGTTTTTTTCTGGCCGGCGAGGGGAGGGCATTTGGGTGCTCTAGCTCACCTCCTATGCACATGAGGTGTTCGATGAAATGTCTGAGCCACACTAGTTAATATTTCTCCTCTCGAAACTCGACCTCCGAGCTCCATTTTCCCCGAGATTTGTCTAGGTTTAGCGGTCCGTCACGTCCCGTCCCCGTCTTCACCGCCGTCGATCGCCCGCGCCGATCTCGTCGCCAGCACCACCGTGGTGAGCCTCTTGTTCTTATTTTCTTTCTGAAAGGAAAAAATTCTTACTTTAGATAGATACTTGTCTAATTTTGTTACTTTTATTATTCCTTCTTATTACATAGTGAGATGGTTTTGGTATCTGCCCCCGTCGGCCCTCGTCCTGTGTATGATTCGGATGTGGTATATATTATCTTTTTATAACTATTTGGTTCATTTATTATTTATGACAAATATACCGACCAACGTGACATAGATTTTATTTATCTAGGAGGTGGTTGAACCGGAAATTCTAACCGACCCTATTGTCGAGAGGTTAAATTTAGTTGAAGAAGAAAACAATTACTTGAAGGAAAAAATAAAAAAATTGAGGAGGAGAAGATGATATTGGAGTTGCATGTTGCGGATGTCGTCGATGATCACAAGATCAAGATGGATGCAATGCGCTTGAAGATTAGAAAGATTAGAAAATATGTCATTCATACCGAGGCTTGGTATCATTATGCCGCTGGATCAATTGTTACCTTGGTTGCGATTATGATCGCATTTGTTTTCGCATTGAATGTTTTACATAGTTTCAATGTATGGTTTAATTAATTAGATGCTCTGGAGAGCTATATATATGTTGTTAGATGAGAACTATGTATGTACTTTGGTTTTAATGTGATGATGAACTTCTATTAATTTGGTCACTTAATTATCTATTCATGATGTTCTGTAATGGTTTTGGACACACTTAATTATATATAATGCACGCAGATGAACCGGCAATGGATGTACGGTGACAGACACACCTCCGAGTACATTAAGGGCGTGCATGATTTTCTCGAAGTGGCTGAGGCAAACAAGCAGAATGGTTTTATGTGTTGTCCATGCCCTATATGTGGGAATACGAAGTCTTACTCTGACCGGAAAATCCTTCACACCCACCTGCTTTACAAGGGTTTCATGCCACACTATAATGTTTGGACGAGGCACGGAGAAATAGGGGTTATGATGGAAGACGGCGAAGAAGAAGAGGACGATGACAACTATGTGCCCCCTGAATACGGTGATGCTGCAACGGGGGAAGCTGCTGAAGATCAAGAGGAACCAGACGATGTGCCCAATGATGCTGCAAGGGGGGAAGCTGCTAAAGATCAAGAGGAACCAGTGCCCGATGATGATGATCTCCGCCGGGTCATTGTCGATGCAAGGACGCAATGCGAAAGTCAAAAGGAGAAGCCGAAGTTCGATCGCATGTTAGAGGATCACAAAAAAGGGTTGTACCCCAATTGCGAAGATGGCAACACAAAGCTCGGTACCGTACTGGAATTGCTGCAGTGGAAGGCAGAGAATGCTGTGCCTGACAAAGGATTTGAGAAGCTATTGAAAATATTGAAGAAGAAGCTTCCAAAGGATAACGAATTGCCCGACAGTACATACGCAGCAAAGAAGGTCGTATGCCCTCTAGGATTGAAGGTGCAGAAGATACATGCATGCCCTAATGACTGCATCCTCTACCGCGGTGCGTACAAGGATCTGAACGCATGCCCGGTATGCGGTGCATTGCGGTATAAGATCAGACGAGATGACCCTGGTGATGTTGACGGCGAGCCCCCCAGGAAGAGGGTTCCTGCGAAGGTGATGTGGTATGCTCCTATAATACCACGGTTGAAACGTCTGTTCAGAAACGAAGAGCATGCCAAGTTGATGCGATGGCACAGTGAGGACCATAAGAAAGACGGGAAGTTGAGAGCACCCGCTGACGGGTCGCAGTGGAGAAAAATCGAGAGAAAGTACTGGGCTGAGTTTGCAGCTGACCCAAGGAACGTATGGTTTGGTTTAAGTGCGGATGGCATTAATCCTTTTGGGGAGCAGAGCAGCAATCACAACACCTGGCCCGTGACTCTATGTATGTATAACCTTCCTCCCTGGATGTGCATGAAGCGGAAGTTCATTATGATGCCAGTTCTCATCCAAGGCCCTAAGCAACCCGGCAACGACATTGATGTGTACCTAAGGCCATTAGTTGAAGAACTTTTACAGCTGTGGAATAGAAACGGTGTACGTACGTGGGATGAGCACAAACAAGAGGCATTTAACCTGCACGCGTTGCTGTTTGTAACCATCAACGATTGGCCCGCTCTCAGTAACCTTTCAGGACAGACAAACAAGGGATACCACGCATGCACGCACTGTTTAGATGACACTAAAAGTATATACCTGGACAAATGCAGGAAGAATGTGTACCTGGGCCATCGTCGATTTCTTCCGACCAACCATCAATGTCGAAAGAAAGGCAAGCATTTCAAAGGCGAGGCAGATCACCGGAAGAAGCCCGCCATGCGTACCGGTGATCACGTACTTGCTATGGTCAATGATTTACACGTAATCTTTGGAAAGGTTCCCGGCGGACTAGCTGTTCCGAATGACGCTGAGGGACACGCACCCATGTCGAAGAAGAAATCTATATTTTGGGACCTACCCTACTGGAAAGAGCTAGAGGTCCGCTCTTCAATCGACGTGATGCATGTGACGAAGAACCTTTGCATGAACCTGCTAGGCTTCTTGGGCGTGTATGGGAAGACAAAAGATACACCTGAGGCACGGGAGGACCTGCAACGTTTGCACGAAAAAGACGGCATGCCTCCGAAGCAGTATGAAGGTCCTGCCAGCTACGCTCTTACGAAAGAAGAGAAAGAAATCTTCTTTGAATGCCTGCTCAGTATGAAGGTCCCGACTGGCTTCTCGTCGAATATAAAGGGAATAATAAATATGCCAGAGAAAAAGTTCCAGAACCTAAAGTCTCATGACTGCCACGTGATTATGACGCAACTGCTTCTGGTTGCATTAAATGGGCTTCTACCGGAAAACGTCCGATTAGCCATTGTGAAGCTATGTGCATTCCTCAATGCAATCTCTCAGAAGGTGATCGATCCAGAAATCATACCAAGGCTAAGGAGTGATGTGGCGCAATGTCTTGTCAGTTTCGAGCTGGTGTTCCCACCATCCTTCTTCAATATCATGACGCACGTCGTAGTTCATCTAGTCGACGAGATTGGCATTCTGGGGCCCGTATTTCTACACAATATGTTCCCCTTTGAGAGGTTCATGGGAGTCCTAAAGAAATATGTCCGTAACCGCGCTAGGCCAGAAGGAAGCATCTCCATGGGCCATCAAACAGAGGATGTCATTGGGTTTTGTGTTGACTTCATTCCTGGCCTTAAGAAGATAGGTCTCCCTAAATCGCGGTATGAGGGGAGACTGACTGGAAAAGGCACGCTTGGAGGGGACTCAATAATATGCAGGGACGGATATTCTTGGTCTCAAGCACACTACACAGTTCTACACAACTCTACCTTGGTGACCCCGTATGTCGATGAACACAAGAACATTCTACGCTCCAAACACCCGGAGCAGTGTGACGACTGGATTACATGTGAACACATCAGGACTTTCAGCAGTTGGTTGGAAATACGTCTCAGAGGTGACACCACTGTTTGTGATGAGTTGTACTCGTTGTCTAGGGGACCATCTTCGACTGTATTGATTTACAAAGGATACGAGATAAATGGGAATACATTTTACACGATCGCCCAAGATCAAAAGAGCACCAACCAAAACAGCGGTGTCCGCTTTGTTGCAGCAACCGAGAGGGGAAAGGACACATATTATGGTTACATAATGGACATATGGGAACTTGACTACGGACATGATTTTAAGGTCCCATTGTTTAAGTGCAAATGGGTCAATCTGTCAGGAGGCGGGGTACAGGTAGACCCACAGTACGGAATGACAACAGTGGATCTGAACAATCTTGGGTACACTGACGAACCGTTCATCCTAGCCAATGATGTGGCACAGGTTATCTATGTGAAGGACATGTCTACCAGACCGAGAAAAAGAAAAGATAAGGAGGCGAATACATCATACGATGAGCCAAAGCGCCACATAGTTCTTTCAGGAAAAAGGGACATTGTGGGAGTGGAGGGCAAGACAGACATGTCTGAAGATTATGAAAAGTTTCATGAAATTCCTCCCTTCAAAGTCAAGGCTGACCCAAGCATCCTGATAAACGATGAAGATTATCCATGGTTACGGCGCAATAAACAAATGACACAAGCGAAGAAAAAGTGAAGACTTTCTCCCGCAACTATTATGATGATACCATGCCAACTTTGTAACAGACGAGTATGATACCATTGTCCGTTTTGTACACGAAGTGCATCTAGTTTTTGCCGTAACCCTCTCAACTTTCTTGCACATGCTATGTGGATGAAATGATGATACCATGCCAACTTTCAACCTTTTCAGAGTTCATTTCAAATGCTTTTCAATTTTAGGGTCTTATAGCTCAAAATAATTAGTAAATGCATGAAAAATAATAGGCCAAAAATTAAAAATTATGCCACCTACTGGGCCACCACGGCTTCAATATGATTAGAAACCCATCCATGGGCCAGGATTCAGGCCCGCAGAAGGCCCAGTAGGCCCACAGGCATGTACAGAGAGGCTAGGCCCGTAAGCCTGCTTTAGAGAGGAGCTCGACAGCTCAGGCGCACCGCACCTTATAAACAGGTGCGGCTCTCTCTCAGCTAGCGAGGTGGGACTAAACTCCCACCACCACGCCGCTGTGCAAGGCCATTGTGTTGGAAATATGCCCTAGAGGCAATAATAAATGGTTATTATTATATTTCTGTGTTCATGATAATAGTCTATTATTCATGCTATAATTGTATTGTCAGGAAATCGTAATACATGTGTGAATACATAGACCACAACCTGTCCCTAGTAAGCCTCTAGTTGACTAGCTCGTTGATCAACAGATAGTCATGGTTTCCTGACTATGGACATAGGATGTCATTGATAACGGGATCACATCATTAGGAGAATGATGTGATGGACAAGACCCAACTTAAGCATAGCATAAAAGATCGTGTAGTTTCGTTTGCTAGAGCTTTTCCAATGTCAAGTATCTTTTCCTTAGACCATGAGATCGTGCAACTCCCGGATACCGTAGGAGTGCTTTGGGTGTGCCAAACGTCACAACGTAACTGGGTGACTATAAAGGTGCATTACGGGTATCTCCGAAAGTATCTGTTGGGTTGGCACGGATCGAGACTGGGATTTGTCACTCCGTGTAAACGGAGAGGTATCTCTGGGCCCACTCGGTAATGCATCATCATAATGAGCTCAATGTGACTAAGGCGTTAGTCACGGGATCATGCATTGCGGTACGAGTAAAGAGACTTGCCGGTAACGAGATTGAACTAGGTATTGGGATACCGACGATCGAATCTCGGGCAAGTAACATACCGATTGACAAAGGGAATTGCATACGGATTGATTGAATCCTCGACACCGTGGTTCACCCGATGATATCATCGTGGAACATGTGGGAGCCAACATGGGTATCCAGATCCCGCTGTTGGTTATTGACCGGAGAGGCGTCTCGGTCATGTCTGCATGTCTCCCGAACCCGTAGGGTCTACACACTTAAGGTCCGGTGACGCTAGGGTTGTAGAGCTATATGTATGCGGAAACCCGAAAGTTGTTCGGAGTCCCGGATGAGATCCCGGACGTCACGAGAGGTTCCGGAATGGTCCGGAGGTGAAGAATTATATATAGGAAGTCCAGTTTTGGCCACCGGGAAAGTTTCGGGGGTTATCGGTATTGTACCGGGACCACCGGAAGGGTCCCGGGGGTCCACCGGGTGGGGCCACCTGTCCCGGAGGGCCCCGTGGGCTGAAAGTGGAGGGGAACCAGCCCCTAATGGGCTGGGGCGCCACTTTGGGCCTCCCCCCCATGCGCCTAGGGTTGGGAACCCTAGGGGGGAGTTTCCCCTTGCCTTGGGGGGCAAGGCAACCCCTTCCCCCTTGGCCGCCGCCCCCCCTTGGAGATCCCATCTCCAAGGGCTGCGCACCCCCCCTTGGGGGCCTATATAAAGGGGGGGAGGGAGGGCAGCAGACTACAGCCTTTGGCGCCTCCCTCCTCCCCTGCAACACCTCTCTCTCTCGCGCAGAAGCTCGGCGAAGCCTTGCCGGAGAGCCGCTACATCCACCACCACGCCGTCGTGCTGTTGGATCTCCATCAACCTCTCCTCCCCCCTTGCTGGATCAAGAAAGGAGGAGACGTCGCTGCACCGTACGTGTGTTGAACGCGGAGGTGCCGTCCGTTCGGCACTCGGTCATCGGTGATTTGGATCACGGCGAGTACGACTCCGTCATCCACGTTCATTGGAACGCTTCCGCTCGCGATCTACAAGGGTATGTAGATCCACTCCTTTCCCCTCGTTGCTAGTAGACTCCATAGATGCATCTTGGTGAGCGTAGGAAAATTTTAAATTATGCTACGATTCCCAACAGTGGCATCATGAGCCAGGTTTATGCGTAGTTACTATGCACGAGTAGAACACAAAGAAGTTGTGGGCGTTGATGTTGCCAATTCTTCTTGCCGCTACTAGTCGTTTCTTGTTTCGGCGGCATTGTAGGATGAAGCGGCCCGGACCGACCTTACACGTACGCTTACGTGAGACAGGTTCCACCGACTGACATGCACTAGTTGCATAAGGTGGCTAGCGGGTGTCTGTCTCTCCTACTTTAGTCGGAACGGATTCGATGAAAAGGGTCCTTATGAAGGGTAAATAGAAATTGGCAAATCACGTTGTGGTCATACGTAGGTAAGAAATCGTTCTTGCTAGAAACCTACAAACCACGTAAAACTTGCAACAACAATTAGAGGACGTCTAACTTGTTTTTGCAGCAAGTGCTATGTGATGTGATATGGCCAGAAGATGTGATGAATGATATATGTGATGTATGAGATTGATCATATTCTTGTAATAGGAATCACGACTTGCATGTCGATGAGTATGACAACCGGCAGGAGCCATAGGAGTTGTCTTTATTATTTTGCATGACCTGCGTGTCATTGAACAACGCCATGTAATTTACTTTACTTTGTTGCTAAACAAGTTAGCCATACAAGTAGAAGTAATCGTTGGCGTGACGACTTCATGAAGACACAATGATGGAGATCATGATGATGGAGATCATGGTGTCATGCCGGTGACGAAGATGATCATGGTGCCCCGAAGATGGAGATCAAAGGAGCATGATGATATTGGCCATATCATGTCACTATTTGATTGCATGTGATGTTTATCATGTTTTTGCATCTTATTTGCTTAGAACGACGGTAGTAAGTAAGATGATCCCTTATAATAATTTCAAGAAAGTGTTCACCCTAACTGTGCACCGTTGCGAAGGTTCGTTGTTTCGAAGCACCACGTGATGATCGGGTGTGATAGATTCTAACGTTCGAATACAACGGGTGTTGACGAGCCTAGCATGTACAGACATGGCCTCGGAACACACGCAATACACTTAGGTTGACTTGACGAGCCTAGCATGTACAGACATGGCCTCGGAACACGGAGGACCGAAATGTTGGAAATATGCCCTAGAGGCAATAATAAATGGTTATTATTATATTTCTGTGTTCATGATAATAGTCTTTTATTCATGCTATAATTGTATTGTCCGGAAATCGTAATACATGTGTGAATACATAGACCACAACCTGTCCCTAGTAAGCCTCTAGTTGACTAGCTCGTTGATCAACAGATAGTCATGGTTTCCTGACTATGGACATAGGATGTCATTGATAACGGGATCACATCATTAGGAGAATGATGTGATGGACAAGACCCAATCCTAAGCATAGCATAAAAGATCGTGTAGTTTCGTTTGCTAGAGCTTTTCCAATGTCAAGTATCTTTTCCTTGGACCATGAGATCGTGCAACTCCCGGATACCGTAGGAGTGCTTTGGGTGTGCCAAACGTCACAACGTAACTGGGTGACTATAAAGGTGCATTACGGGTATCTCCGAAAGTGTCTGTTGGGTTGGCACGGATCGAGACTGGGATTTGTCACTCCGTGTAAACGGAGAGGTATCTCTGGGCCCACTCGGTAATGCATCATCATAATGAGCTCAATGTGACTAAGGCGTTAGTCACGGGATCATGCATTGCGGTACGAGTAAAGAGAGTTGCCGGTAACGAGATTGAACAAGGTATTGGGATACCGACGATCGAATCTCGGGCAAGTAACATACCGATTGACAAAGGGAATTGCATACGGATTGATTGAATCCTCGACACCGTGGTTCATCCGATGATATCATCGTGGAACATGTGGGAGCCAACATGGGTATCCAGATCCCGCTGTTGGTTATTGACCGGAGAGGCGTCTCGGTCATGTCTGCATGTCTCCCGAACCCGTAGGGTCTACACACTTAAGGTCCGGTGACGCTAGGGTTGTAGAGATATATGTATGCGGAAACCCGAAAGTTGTTCGGAGTCCCGGATGAGATCCCGGACGTCACGAGAGGTTCCGGAATGGTCCGGAGGTGAAGAATTATATATAGGAAGTCCAGTTTCGGCCACCGGGAAAGTTTCGGGGGTTATCGGTATTGTACCGGGACCACCGGAAGGGTCCCGGGGGTCCACCGGGTGGGGCCACCTGTCCCGGAGGGCCCCGTGGGCTGAAAGTGGAGGGGAACCAGCCCCTAGTGGGCTGGGGCGCCCCCCTTGGGCCTTCCCCCCATGCGCCTAGGGTTGGGAACCCTAGGGGGGGAGTTCCCCCTTGCCTTGGGGGGCAAGGCAACCCCTTCCCCCCTTGGCCGCCGCCCCCCCTTGGAGATCCCATCTCCTAGGGCTGGCGCACCCCCCAGGGGGGCCTATATAAAGGGGGGGAGGGAGGGCAGCACACTACAGCCTTTGGCGCCTCCCTCCTCCCCTGCAACACCTCTCTCTCTCTCTCTCGCAGAAGCTCGGCGAAGCCCTGCCGGAGAGCCGCTACATCCACCACCACGCCGTCGTGCTGTTGGATCTCCATCAACCTCTCCTCCCCCCTTGCTGGATCAAGAAAGGAGGAGACGTCGCTGCACCGTACATGTGTTGAACGCGGAGGTGCTGTACGTTCGGCACTCGGTCATAGGTGATTTGGATCACGGCGAGTACGACTCCGTCATCCACGTTCATTGGAACGCTTCCGCTCGCGATCTACAACGGTATGTAGATGCACTCCCTTCCCCTCGTTGCTAGTAGACTCCATAGATGCATCTTGGTGAGCGTAAGAAAAATTTTAAAATTATGCTACGATTCCCAACAGTGGTATCAGAGCCAGGTCTATGCGTAGTTACTATGCACGAGTAGAACACAAAGTAGTTGTGGGCGTTGAGTTTGCCAATTCTTCTTGCCGCTACTAGTCTTTTCTTGTTTCAGCGGCATTGTAGGATGAAGCGGCCCGGACCGACCTTACACGTACTCTTACGTGAGACAGGTTCCACCGACTAACATGCACAAGATGCATAAGGTGGCTAGCGGGTGTCTGTCTCTCCTACTTTAGTCGGAACAGATTCGATGAAAAGGGTCCTTATGAAGGGTAAATAGAAATTGGCAAATCACGTTGTGGTCATACGTAGGTAAGAAACGTTCTTGCTAGAAACCTACAAACCACGTAAAAACTTGCAACAACAATTAGAGGACGTCTAACTTGTTTTTGCAGCAAGTGCTATGTGATGTGATATGGCCAGAAGATGTGATGAATGATATATGTGATGTATGATATTGATCATATTCTTGTAATAGGAATCACGACTTGCATGTCGATGATTATGACAACCGGCAGGAGCCATAGGAGTTGTCTTTATTATTTTGTATGACCTGCGTGTCATTGAATAACGCCATGTAAATTACTTTACTTTATTGCTAAACGCGTTAGCCATAGAAGTACAAGTAATCGTTGGCGTGACGACTTCATGAAGACACAATGATGGAGATCATGATGATGGAGATCATGGTGTCATGCCGGTGACAAAGATGATCATGGTGCCCCGAAGATGGAGATCAAAGGAGCATAATGATATTGGCCATATCATGTCACTATTTGATTGCATGTGATGTTTATCATGTTTTTGCATCTTATTTGCTTAGAACGACGGTAGCAAGTAGGATGATCCCTTATAATAATTTCAAGAAAGTGTTCACCCTAACTGTGCACCGTTGCGAAGGTTCGTCGTTTCGAAGCACCACGTGATGATCGGGTGTGATAGATTCTTACGTTCGAATACAACGGGAGTTGACGAGCCTAGCATGTACAGACATGGCCTCGGAACACACGCAATACAATTAGGTTGACTTGACGAGCCTAGCATGTACAGACATGGCCTCGGAACACGGAGGACCGAAAGGTCGAGCATGAGTCGTATAGAAGATACGATCAACATGGAGATGTTCACCGATCTTGACTAGTCCGTCTCACGTGATGATCGGACACGGCCTAGTTGAGCTCGGATCATGTTTCACTTAGATGACTAGAGGGATGTCTGTCTGAGTGGGAGTTCATTAATAATTTGATTAAATGAACTCAATTATCATGAACTTAGTCTAAAATATTTACACTATGTCTTGTAGATCAAATGGCCAACGTTGTCCTCAATTTCAACGCGTTCCTAGAGAAAACCAAGCTGAAAGATGATGGCAACAACTATACGGACTGGGTCCGGAACCTGAGGCTCATCCTTATAGTAGCCAAGAAAGATTATGTCTTAGAAGCACCGCTAGGTGATGCACCAATCCCACAGAACCAAGACGTTATGAACGCTTGGCAATCACGTGCTGATGATTACTCCCTCGTTCAGTGCGGCATGCTTTACAGCCTAGAACCGGGTCTCCAAAAGCGTTTTGAGAAACATGGAGCATATGAGATGTTCGAGGAGCTGAAACTAGTTTTTCAAGCTCATGCCCAGGTCGAGAGATATGATATCTCCGACATGTTCTTCAGCTGTAAAATGGAGGAGAACAGTTCTGTTAGTGAGCACATACTCAGAATGTCTGGGTTGCACAACCGCTTGTCTCAGCTGGGAGTTAATCTCCCGGATGACGCGGTCATTGACAGAATCCTCCAGTCGCTTCCACCAAGCTACAAGAGCTTTGTGATGAACTACAATATGCAGGGGATGGAAAAGACCATTCCCGAGGTATATTCAATGCTGAAATCAGCGGAAGGGGAGATCAGAAAAGAACATCAAGTGTTGATGGTGAATAAAACCACCAAGTTCAAGAAGGGCAAGGGTAAGAAGAACTTCAAGAAGGACGGCAAGGGAGTTGCCGCGCCCGGTAAACCAGTTACTGGGAAGAAGTCAAAGAATGGACCCAAGCCCGGGACTGAGTGCTTTTATTGCAAGGGAAGTGGTCACTGGAAGCGGAACTGCCCCAAATATTTAGCAGACAAGAAGAAGGCCGGCAGCACCCAAGGTATATGTGATATACAAGTAATTGATGTGTACCTTACCAGTACTCGTAGTAGCTCCTGGGTATTTGATACCGGTGCGGTTGCTCATATTTGTAACTCAAATCAGGAACTACGGAATAAACGGAGACTGGCAAAGGACGAGGTGACGATGCGCGTCGGGAATGGTTCCATGGTCGATGTGATCGCCGTCGGCACGCTACCTCTGCATCTACCCACGGGATTAGTTATAAACCTCAATAATTGTTATTTAGTGCCAGCTTTGAGCATGAACATTGTGTCTGGATCTCGTTTAATTCGAGATGGCTACTCATTTAAATCCGAGAATAATGGTTGTTCTATTTATTTGAGAGAGATGTTTTATGGTCATGCCCCGCTGGTCAATGGTTTATTTTTGATGAATCTCGAACGTGATGTTACACATGTTCATAGTGTGAATACCAAAAGATGTAAAGTTGATAACGATAGACCCACATACTTGTGGCACTGCCGCCTTGGTCACATTGGTGTCAAGCGCATGAAAAAGCTCCATGCAGATGGACTTTTGGAGTCTCTTGATTACGAATCATTTGACACGTGCGAACCATGCCTCATGGGCAAGATGACCAAGACTCCGTTCTCCGGAACAATGGAGCGAGCAACCAACTTATTGGAAATCATACATACCGATGTGTGTGGTCCAATGAGTGTTGAGGCTCGCGAAGGATATCGTTATGTTCTCACTCTCACTGATGATTTAAGTAGATATGGATATGTCTACCTGATGAAACACAAGTCTGAAACCTTTGAAAAGTTCAAGGAATTTCAGAGTGAGGTTGAGAATCAACGTGACAGGAGAATAAAATTCCTACGATCAAATCATGGTGGAGAATATTTAAGTCACGAGTTTGGTGCACACTTAAGGAAATGTGGAATAGTTTCACAACTCACGCCGCCTGGAACACCTCAGAGAAATGGTGTGTCCGAACGTCGTAATCGCACTCTATTGGATATGGTGCGATCTATGATGTCTCTTACCGATTTACCGCTCTCATTTTGGGGTTATGCTTTAGAGACTGCCGCATTCACTTTAAATAGGGCTCCGTCGAAATCCGTTGAGACGACACCGTATGAATTATGGTTTGGGAAGAAACCTAAGCTGTCGTTTCTAAAAGTTTGGGGATGTGATGCTTATGTCAAGACACTTCAACCTGAAAAGCTCGAACCCAAATCAGAAAAATGCGTCTTCATAGGATACCCTAAGGAAACTATTGGGTATAACTTCTACCTCAGATCCGAAGGCAAGATCTTCGTTGCCAAGAACGGGTCCTTTCTGGAGAAGGAGTTTCTCTCGAAAGAATTGAGTGGGAGGAAAGTGGAAACTTGATGAGGTGATAGTCACCCTTTCCGAACCGGAAAGTAGCGCAGCGCGGGAAAATGTTCCTGTGGTGCCTACACCGACTGGAGAGGAAGTTAATGATGATGATCATGAATATTCGGATCAAGTTACCACCGAACTTCGTAGGTCCACAAGGACACGTGCCGCACCAGAGTGGTACGGCAACCCTGTCCTGGAAATCATGTTGTTAGACAACGGTGAACCTTCGAACTATGAAGAAGCGATGGCGGGCCCGGATTCCGACAAATGGCTAGAAGCCATGAAATCCGAGATAGAATCCATGTATGAAAACAAAGTATGGACTTTGACTGACTTGCCCGATGAGCGGCGAGCCATAGAAAACAAATGGATCTTTAAGAAGAAGACGGACGCAGATGGTAATGTGACCATCTACAAAGCTCGACTTGTCGCTAAGGGTTATCGACAAGTTCAAAGGGGTTGACTACGATGAGACTTTCTCACCCGTAGCGAAGCTGAAGTCCGTCCGAATAATGTTAGCAATTGCCGCATACTATGATTATGAAATATGGCAGATGGACGTCAAAACGGCATTCCTTAACGGCTTCCTTAAGTAAGAGTTGTATATGATGCAGCCGGAAGGTTTTGTCGATCCTAAGAATGCTAACAAAGTATGCAATTTCCAACGCTCAATCTATGGGCTGGTGCAAGCATCTCGGAGTTGGAACATTCGCTTTGATGAGATGATCAAAGCGTTTGGGTTTACACAGACTTATGGAGAAGCCTGTGTTTACAAGAAAGTGAGTGGGAGCTCTGTAGCATTTCTCATATTATATGTGGATGACATACTTTGATGGGAAATGATATAGAATTCTTGGAGAGTATAAAGGCCTATTTGAATAAGTGTTTTTCAATGAAGGACCTTGGAGAAGCTGCTTATATATTAGGCATCAAAATCTATAGAGATAGATCAAGACGCCTCATTGGTCTTTGACAGAGTACATACCTTGACAAGATATTGAAGAAGTTCAGTATGGATCAGTCCAAGAAGGGGTTCTTGCCTGTATTGCAAGGTGTGCAATTGAGCACGGCTCAATGCCCGACCACGGCAGAAGATATAGAAGAGATGAGTGTCATCCCCTATGCCTCAGCCATAGGGTCTATTATGTATGCCATGCTGTGTACCAGACCTGATGTAAACCTTGCCGTAAGTTTGGTAGGAAGGTACCAAAGTAATCCCGGCAAGGAACACTGGACAGCGGTCAAGAATATCCTGAAGTACCTGAAGAGGACTAAGGATATGTTTCTCGTTTATGGAGGTGACGAAGACCTCGTCGTAAAGGGTTACGTCGACGCTAGCTTCGACACAGATCCGGATGACTCAAAGTCACAGACCGGATACGTGTATATTTTGAATAGAGGAGCAGTAAGCTGGTGCAGTTGCAAGCAAAGCGTCGTGGCGGGATCTACATGTGAAGCGGAATACATGGCAGCCTCGGAGGCAGCACAGGAAGCAGTCTGGATGAAGGAGTTCATTACCGACCTAGGGGTGATTCCCAATGCGTCGGGCCCGATGACTCTCTTCTGTGACAACACTGGAGCTATTGCCCTTGCGAAGGAGCCCAGGTTTCACAGGAAGACCAGGCATATCAAGCGTCGCTTCAACTCCATTCGTGAAAGTGTTCAAAATGGAGACATAGATATTTGTAAAGTACACACGGACCTGAATGTAGCAGATCCGTTGACTAAACCTCTCCCTAGGGCAAAACATGATCAACACCAGGATGCAATGGGTGTTCGATTCATCACAATGTAACTAGATTATTGACTCTAGTGCAAGTGGGAGACTGTTGGAAATATGCCCTAGAGGCAATAATAAATGGTTATTATTATATTTCTGTGTTCATGATAATAGTCTATTATTCATGCTATAATTGTATTGTCAGGAAATCGTAATACATGTGTGAATACATAGACCACAACCTGTCCCTAGTAAGCCTCTAGTTGACTAGCTCGTTGATCAACAGATAGTCATGGTTTCCTGACTATGGACATAGGATGTCATTGATAACGGGATCACATCATTAGGAGAATGATGTGATGGACAAGACCCAACTTAAGCATAGCATAAAAGATCGTGTAGTTTCGTTTGCTAGAGCTTTTCCAATGTCAAGTATCTTTTCCTTAGACCATGAGATCGTGCAACTCCCGGATACCGTAGGAGTGCTTTGGGTGTGCCAAACGTCACAACGTAACTGGGTGACTATAAAGGTGCATTACGGGTATCTCCGAAAGTGTTTGTTGGGTTGGCACGGATCGAGACTAGGATTGTCACTCCGTGTGACGGAGAGGTATCTCTGGGCCCACTCGGTAATGCATCATCATAATGAGCTCAATGTGACTAAGGCGTTAGTCACGGGATCATGCATTGCGGTACGGGTAAAGAGACTTGCCGGTAACGAGATTGAACTAGGTATTGGGATACCGACGATCGAATCTCGGGCAAGTAACATACCGATTGACAAAGGGAATTGCATACGGATTGATTGAATCCTCGACACCGTGGTTCACCCGATGATATCATCGTGGAACATGTGGGAGCCAACATGGGTATCCAGATCCCGCTGTTGGTTATTGACCGGAGAGGCGTCTCGGTCATGTCTGCATGTCTCCCGAACCCGTAGGGTCTACACACTTAAGGTCCGGTGACGCTAGGGTTGTAGAGATATATGTATGCGGAAACCCGAAAGTTGTTCGGAGTCCCAGATAAGATCCCGGACGTCACGAGAGGTTCCGGAATGGTCCGGAGGTGAAGAATTATATATAGGAAGTCCAGTTTCGGCCACCGGGAAAGTTTCGGGGGTTATCGGTATTGTACCGGGACCACCGGAAGGGTCCCGGGGGTCCACCGGGTGGGGCCACCTGTCCCGGAGGGCCCCGTGGGCTGAAAGTGGAGGGGAACCAGCCCCTAGTGGGCTGGGGCGCCCCCCTTGGGCCTTCCCCCCATGCGCCTAGGGTTGGGAACCCTAGGGGGGGGGGAGTTCCCCCTTGCCTTGGGGGGCAAGGCAACCCCTTCCCCCCTTGGCCGCCGCCCCCCCATGGAGATCCCATCTCCTAGGGCTGGCGCACCCCCAAGGGGGGCCTATATAAAGGGGGGGGGAGGGAGGGCAGCACACTACAGCCTTTGGCGCCTCCCTCCTCCCCTGCAACACCTCTCTCTCTCTCGCAGAAGCTCGGCGAAGCCCTGCCGGAGAGCCGCTACATCCACCACCACGCCGTCGTGCTGTTGGATCTCCATCAACCTCTCCTCCCCCTTGCTGGATCAAGAAAGGAGGAGACGTCGCTGCACCGTACGTGTGTTGAACGCGGAGGTGCTGTACGTTCGGCACTCAGTCATCGGTGATTTGGATCACAGCGAGTACGACTCCGTCATCCACGTTCATTGGAACGCTTCCGCTCGCGATCTACAACGGTATGTAGATGCACTCCCTTCCCCTCGTTGCTAGTAGACTCCATAGATGCATCGTGGTGAGCGTAAGAAAATTTTCAAATTATGCTACGATTCCCAACACATTGGTCCCGGTTGGTGGGACGAACCGGGACCAATTCCACCCTTTGGTCCCGGTTGGTGCCACGAACTGGTACTAATGAGGCTGTGGCCCCACGAGCACCTTTAGTACCGGTTCGTGGCACGAACCGGTACTAGAGTTTCCTACTAAGCAGTTTTTTAGTCCCACCTTGCTAGCTGAGAGGCACTAGGAGCGGTTTATAAGCCCTGAGTGCAGAGATGATGAAGAAGAGGCGCAATGCTCACCTTCACGTTGCTTAGCTTCAAGCCTTGAGGAATAAGGTAGACTGCATGGAGCTATGTGCAGTGCAGTCTACACTATTCCGAAAGGGTTGAAGCTAATCAACGAGCATTGCGCCTCTTTTTTATTTTTAATAACTTATGACAACTCCGGACTTCTTGTGTTACGACAAAATAAAATAAACTTTAATAAAATTTATGAAACTAAAATTAACAAAGTATTTTCTATTCAAAACGTTATAAGAAACCTCTAGTATTATTGAAACTAAAATCATATAAAATTGATGCAACTAAAATTATCGAAGTATTTTTGGTTCAAAATCATTAAAAGCAAAAAGAATTTTCATAAAGAACTTTTTTTGATAGAAACTTTAATAGCAAAAAGAATTATTATAAAGTAAAATAAATAAGTAATTAGAAAAAAATAAAATAAAATAAATAAGTTTTTTGTTGTAAGTAGAAACAAAACAAAATAAATAAAGCAAAAAAGAAAACAAAAAAACTAAATACAGCAAA
>NC_057814.1:40327598-40333250 GCF_018294505.1 Triticum aestivum | reverse complement strand
GGTGGCACCAACCGGGACTAAAGGGGGGCATTGGTCCCGGTTGGTGCCACGAACCGGGACCAATGCTCTCAGTATATAAGAAAGCACTTAGCGTTTTTCTGATTCATCTCTGCATCAGTTCCCCCGCCCCGACGACGCTGCCAGGCTGCCCGAGCTCGCCCCATCGACGCCGTCGCCGCCCTCTGCTGCCTCGTCGACGCGCAGCCGCCCCTTCCCCGAGCATGCCGCCGGCGGCCCGCCCCGACCACGTCATCGTCGCCCCAGCTGCCCCGACCACGCCGCCGTCGCCTCTGCCTCGCCCTGCCCCGACCACGCCGCCGACGCCTCTGCCTCGTCCTGCCCCGACCACGCCGCCGTCGCCTCTGCCCCTGCCCCGACGCACCGCCGTCGCCTTGGTCAGGGCCGGCACTGCCCCCTTCCTCCCTGTCTTTTTTTTTGCATTTTTATAAAAATGTACATATGTATGTATATATGTTCTCTGTGTATATATATGTTCTCTGTGTATATATATGTTCATGTATATATGCAAAAGATAGATTTTTAGAAAAGTTAGGATTTTTTTCTGTTCATAGATTTTTTAGGTGATATTAATTATTGTAGAATATGCAAATGTTTGTATATTCATATGAACAATGCATTAGGCTAAACCTTTACTTTTTTCGAAATTTTCTATTTGAACATTTTTTTATGAATGAGAGGAAAAAGGAAAATAAGAAGAGGAAGAAAGGAGAAGAAGAGGAGAGGAAGAAGAGGAGAAATAAATAAGAAGAGGAAAAAAGAAGAAAAAGAAGAGGAGAAGAAGAAAGGAATAGAAGAGAAGAAGAAAAAATAGAATTTTTTCTTCTTCTCTCCTCTATTCCTTTCTTCTTCTTCTCCTCTTTTTTTTTTCTTTTTTTTTCTTCGATCTTCTCCTCTATTCCTTTCTTCTTCTCCTCTTTTTGTTTCTTCCTCGTTTTCTTATGTTTTATCGGGTCTGTCGTCGTCGATATACCCCTCTCCCGATAACTTCAACACGAGGGGGGGTCAATATACCCCCTCCCCGATAATATTATTTTCCCATGTACGTTCATTGTCGTTGTCGATATAACCCCCTCCCGATAACTTCAACACGTGGGGGGGGGGGGTCGATATACCCCCTCCCCGATAACATTATTTTCCCATGTATGTATGTCGTCGTTGTCGATATATATAACTCCCTCCCAGATAACTTCGACATGATGGATGGTCGATATTTATACCCCCTCTCGACCGTGATAACTTATACCACGGGAGCACCCCCCGGCCCTCTCGCTCGACCAAAACTCTCGAGGACACCCAAACCCTAGAAAAAAACAATGTCGGTCTCCTACCCCCTCCCGCCGCGCCCCTACCCTTGAAGCGTTGCCGAGGCCACCCCAAACCCGGAATAAGCTAGGTCTACGTTTGCACTAATATATCCACCTGCTGTCATGTTTGTGTAATAATTGCCATGTTGTAATATTTACAGAAACAATGGAGCACGGACGAGACGAACAAGCAGAAGAGGTGTTGGGGGACATAATCTTAGCCGGAGGTGATATCTTGTCGTATCTTAACGACAATGATGGTCTGGAAGAACAGGGTGAAGAAGCAGGCTACAGTGATCGAAGAGTGGAGGAGGAAAGACATGATTATGATGGCTCCGGTGACCCAATCCTGGTGCAAGAAGGAGCCCGTGGTGACGGCTCCGGTGACCGAACAGAGTCCGGCCAGGTAAATATATTAGTTAAGCCTGTGCTGACTAGCTAATTGATGCATTCATTGTTTTGGTATGTACACATATTAATTAACACTCGTCTTTCTTCTTTTTTCTAGCCCTCCGGATCGAGCACAACTTCGGTAAAGAGACGAGGCCCGAAGAGAAAGTTGCGCTCGGATGAAAGATTTGAGATCACAACAATCGCGCGCGACGGCCAACCGATTGAACCCATCCGGACAAAGGATGCATTTGCTACTCAGTGCGGGGTTCTAGTTAGGGACAAGATCCCGATCAGCATCCACCAATGGTATAAGCCTAAGAAGGAAGACCTTGAGGTGTCTTATGTCAATGATATGCAGAAAGATGATCTTTGGACTGAGCTGAAGGCAAATTTCACCCTACCGCCAGAGGAGGATCCGGAGAAGCCAGTTAAAGAGCAATTAATCAAGTCTCATGCTCTTAAGAAGATGGCAGACCTATTCAGGAGGTGGAAGAATGAGCTGAAAACGTTTGTCGACAAAGAAGAGACACCAGAATTCATCGGCCGGTATGAGAAGATCAGAGATCACTGGCCCGCATTTGTGGCCCACAAGACATCAGAAAAGAGTAAGAAGATGTCAGCGACAAACAAGAAGAATGCTGCGAAGAAGAAGCTTCACCATCGCACAGGGTCAGGTGGCTACCTCAAAGCCCGGCCTAAGTGGGCCAAGGCTGAGAATGATCTGCTTGAAAAGGGGATCGAACCACAGACAATGAACTGGACAGACCGTTGCCGGACTTGGTTCTTCGGGGCTGGCGGAACCTTGGACCCTGTATCAGGGAGGTGCGTTTGGACGAACGAGCTTTTGAGAATACCAGTCAAGAAGATTCAGCAATATATCGATGCAGCGCATGAAGGGACGTTCGTTCCAGACAGAGAGAAAGACGAGCTCACAATGGCCCTCGGGAATCCTGAGCACCTTGGACGGACACGAGGCACGCCAGGCTTCGTTCCGTGGAAGGCTGGTTTTCCGGACGCGGGCGGTTACAAAAGCCAGGAGAGGAGGAAAAAAGTGGAGCAGATCCAAATTCAGAAGCTGCACGAAAGGGTTCAAGCGCTAGAGGAACGAGACGGCAATCGACATGCCGAAACTACCCCCGAAGCTACACCGCCATCTCAGCGGAGAAGCAGCGTGGCTTCCACCTAGCTGCTTCAGCCGGAGCATGTCTTGACGGCTCCTGCTAGCTACCCCGTGGATGCTATCATGGAGTCTCAACATTGCCACCTTATGGCGCAATGGCAGAACTTCAAATCAAGGCGGCTGTTGGCTCTGTTTTACCTCCTGAACCCGGCGCAACCTACCACTGCCGGCCGATTCCAGAAGGATATGCTAGGGTGATGGTGGATGAAATAACGGAGGGATTTGAGGACCTCCAGCTTGACCACCCTACCGGTGAAGGGGAGACTCGGCTGGGTTCTGCTCTGAAGACTCCATGCCTATGGCGGAAGGAGCTCATCAACCTTCCGAACTGGACGGCTCCGGCGAGTAAGGGCACTCCGCCTCCTCCTCCGGCGAGTGATCAGGGCACTCAGCCTCCTTCTCCGGCGCGTGGCGGCACTCCGCCTCCTCCTCCGGCGAGTGATCAGGGCACTCAGCCTCCTTCTCCGGCGCGTGGCGGCACTCCGCATCCTTCTCCGCCTGAGCCGGCGCGCCAGAGCAGCCAGCCTCCTCCTTCTCCGCCTCATCAGCAAGAGCGGAAGAGACCCGCCGCTGCTCCGGCTGCTCCGGCGCGTCGTAGTCCTTCCCCTCCGCCTCGTAAGCAAGGAAAGAAGACAGCCGCAGCCGCTCCGTCTGCTCTGCCGGCGTCTAGCAGTACAGCTGCCAGAGGCGGGAGGCAATACAGATTCGGTCCTTCTCTGAAGACTCCAGAGAAGTTACCATACGAGAGGACCGAGGAGGAAACCAGGAAGATCGTGCGAGCCGAAGTGACAAACTTCTTTGAAGGGGAGAAAGCAAAGAAACATCCAGCTCCGGAGGAGGAGGTAGATCCGGTGAAAGCAAAGCGCACTCTGGCTGCCCTGACAAAACCACCAAAGTCTCCGCCGAGAGGCAACTATGAGCGCATTCTTGCAAAGACATATGCCGAAGCGGAGCGGTCGGGAAGTACTGTCAGTGATCAAAGGTTAAAAGAACGACGAGCTGGGAAAAAAATTGGCCAGCTCGGTGAACAAGCGAACCAATCGTGCCCCCCGCTCAAGGTATCAAAAGACATCGTCGCTAATGATCCGAGGATGGTGGCCGGTTATAGCAATCTTGGAGATTGCCTGACGATGTACATTATGAAATCATGGAGGTGGACGAACACAAATACCATTACGGGAAGCCTCTCGTCAAAGATGAAAGATCTCTAACAACGATGATGCGAAGATTACATGATTGGTACATGACAACCTGCAGAGAGTCTGATGGGATGAAAACTTTGACGCTGAGAGTTAAACCGGAGCATGACCTCGTTGGAATTGAACTGCTGAATGTTCCATTTGAGGATTTCTTCCAGTTTTACAATCAAAAGGCCCTCGATAAAACAACGATCACTTGCTACTGTCTATAAGTAGTACTACTTCTGTCATTAAGTCTCTCTATATAGGTCAGCTCTTTCATTGCATGTATTTATAATTATCCTCACTATATTATGCAGATTGAAGATCGCCGAATTGAAGAAAAGACAAATCGGTGATATTGGGTTCATTAACACAAATCTCATAGATGCATATACGGTTGAAAAACATCCCAAAGAAGCCGAGGCCAAATTGCTACGATCGTTGGTATTAAATCAAAACAAAGATATAATACTCTTTCCTTACAACTTCAAGTGAGTGTTACTGTCTTGTGCATATTCGGTTTCCCTTATTAGTCCAGGTTATGGTAATGTAATTGATGACTTATGCATGCATGCGCAGCTTCCACTATATTCTCCTAGAGATTAAGCTTGAGCAGGGAGTAGTAACCGTCTTAGACTCGAGACGAAAAGATCCCTAGGACTATGCGAACATGACTCAAAAGCTCGAGAAGTAAGTTAAATCGATCATTATCCACCATATCAGCAACTTTGTTCATTTCCTGATATCAAGTAATTGTTTTCTTTGTCTGGCAGGGTTTGGAGAAAATTCACCACAAAAGCTCCGGGACTACCGAAGAAGCTGCAATTTAAACACCCGAAAGTAAGTACTATAGTAGCATGTTCCACGCATCTCCTAGTGATTCACGCGCTAGTTTCATCAATACCATTTAGCATGCTTGCTTATCAGTTTGATTGACCTCTATTTCTTGTAAAGTAGTTGTGGCAGGAACCCGGGAATAATTACTATGCATACTACGTTTGCGAGTCCATCCGCTACACGACCTGTGAGCGGGGCTACTCTGACGAACAATATGAAGTGCGTAAGCAATAATATTCACAATTTTATTTTATTACCATCATTTGTGTTGAGTTTCATTTATTCATATATATATATGTATTGACCCCCTTCTTCAAATTAGATGTTTCGGAAGCGAGATGAACTCCTAGCACCAGATCGTATGCGAGGAATTCAAGAGGAATTGGCGGCATTCTTCCTTGACCACGTGATCGCTGAAAACGGAGAATACTATGTGGACCCTGTGTTCTTACAATTTAATTAGGAGATTGTATTGTAAGACATAATTATTGTATATATGTAGCCGGTAGTGTCGGATAGATATACGAGAACTTGTTGTTCGACCAATCTCTCGGAGAAGGAGAGGTGGTCGATATCACTTCTCTCTGTATGCATATGTTCATGACGATCTTCTGTTTCCTTCATTTGATTACTAGCTAGAGCGTGTCTAGTCCTCTCCATACGTATATAGTACGTAGCGTCGACCAAGCACGGAGATAAGAGAGGACACTTCTCTCTATTAATTAGCTAGCTAACA
>NC_057814.1:39980537-39987320 GCF_018294505.1 Triticum aestivum | reverse complement strand
GTGACACCAACCGGGACAAAAGGCCCTGCCTATTGGTCCCGGTTGGTGGCACCAACCGGGACCAAAGGCCCCCCTGCCTGGGCTGGCAGCAGCGGCCACGTGGAGGACCTTCTATCCCGGTTCGTGTAAGAACCGGGACTAAAGGGTTAGGGCTTTAGTAACGACCCTTTAGTCCCGGTTCGAAAACCGGGACAAAAGGCCCTTACAAACCGGGGTAAAAGCCCCATTTCCTACTAGTGGTATGGGGAATGTCGTTCTTTCGATTTCCATGGTGAAGACAATGACAGAGAGCGTCATGGTGGCTGAGGTCTGAGGTCTTGTAATAGCCTGTAAATTAGGTGTTCTAATGATAGGCTTATAATCCTCTTATGCTAATCCTAGCGTATTATATTCAATGGTTTTCATTACGAGCACAACAACCAAGGCCTTGTACAGTTGTACTACCAACCTATGATATTCACTTGCTAATACAATAAATATTCCACCAACTTTTGTTGAGCAAAAAAAGATTAATTTCACCTTATATACCAAACTATATATCTTCATCACCACGGTAGATACCAAGCTCCATTGCTACTCAATGTTGTTGATAAGGCCATCCATTCCATATGCAATCTAAAGAAAACAGTGAGCACAAATCTATATACATATTTAAAAGGTACACATGCGAATATGAGACATAAGGAGAGATGCAAGCATTGGTCGCTGGATCGCGGGACCTCTTTGGGTTTGTTCTTCTTGCTGCATATTCCAACAGGAATGTCAGATCATCAACAGATGTACTAAACAGTTCTGCATTGGAGATGTTATCTATATTGGTAGTGCCATACCCCTGCAAACACTGGCGGAGCTATGTTTATTACTGCAGGTGCCATGGCGCCCCCAGCTCATGGACTTTTTGTGAAGAAACTCTGTATTTGGGTGCCATAAATTGAGAGAAAAGTAGTTTTTGACCCCTTCAAAAAAATATTTGGTCATTTGCCCCCTCGGTCATATGTCGCTAGCTCCGCCACTGCCTGCAAAAAGAAAAGGTAGTGCCGTAGTGGGCCGACGGTGGTGGCGGAGAGCGCGCGTGGCGTCTCGAACAGAAATGAAGAGGGTCGACGGCAGCGGCACACTCGGGGAGGAGGAGGACCGCCAGTGGTGCGTGCTCTGGGCGTAGTAGGGTGATGATGGGGTTAGAGAATATGGCTGCAAAGATGAAGTGGTCGGCAGATATATGTATATGTTTCGCGTAACAGAATATTATTCTGTTACCCTACTTGAACTGGTGAATTCGAGCGGTTGAACTAATGCTTTCATTTTTCATTGAAAATCGTCTTCTTTAGTTCAATTTTTTTGCAATCTTTTTTTTGAAACGGGGCGTGTAATATATCGTTGCAAATCTCTTGACATCTACATTACAATCATATAATTTATTTTGGCAAAAAAAATTATGGTTTAAGAGCAGTTTTGAAAAACCGTTTTTAACCGAAAACGCGAATCATATTTTTGACTTAATTTTCAAATGGTTTGTCGGAATTGAGCAAGTAAGATAGCGTTGGAAAGCTGGTAAAAATCCGCATCTTTAATAAATCTATTGTTTTTTAAAAATTCTATAAGATTTAAAAGTAATTTGAAAAACGGTGAAATTCTGAGAGAAATGTATTTTCACGTTTTTTTGTAAACGGTTTGTCGGCTTGACGCAAATGATACGGCGTTGGAAAGCTATGGAAAATGCGCAACTTTTTCGTGTAGAAATGTTTTTCTAATCCCTTACGATTTAAACTCAAATTCAAATACGGTCAAATTTGATTTCGAACGCATCTTTTTCAAAGTTTGTCGAAATGGGGTAAATAATATACCGTTGGAGAGATATCGAAAATGCGAAACTTAGTCATGTTGAACGTTTTCTCAAATTCGTAACCGTTGAAAAGTAATTTTTAATACAGTGAGACCCATTGTTCTGTTTTTTCCGGTCGAAAACTAGAGTACTCGTACTGATCTATTTGTGTGTTTGTACTGAGATATTTTTCACATTAGTTTTGAATGGTTCCGAAAAAGAGTACTTGAACGGAGGTCTGTATGGTTTTGTACCGAGCGTGTTTCACACACTAGACTTTACTTTGTATTTTCGATATAATTTTCCTCGTAACTTCTCAATGGTATCATCATGCCAGAAATTGCATAGTTTATACCATTTGAACTGAATGCTTTTTTAATAAAATTAAAGTGTTTTGTGTGTTTCTATTTTTAGAGTCGTTTTTTACAACGGTGTTCTGGACTTCTTTTGTTTCGCAACTTGAACTTTTACTGTTTTGAGCTTTCACCAACTTGAATTTCCGAGTGTGGATGAGCACTTGAACTTATAGAAGTGAAAGTTTTTTGTTTTAATTCATATTTGTTTCTTGCCTGAACTTATGGTACCGTCATCATTGAAGCTGCATGGTTTGTGTAGCTGAACTAAAATAACTTTTTACCCAAAGAAATGTGTTGTGATTTTTCTTTGAGCATATTTTCCTCGGGTCCATAGACGAACCAACTGTGTTTTATTTTTTGAACTTACATGCTAGTAATAATTAAACATTCCCATACAATTGTCCTCTTTTCGTGGACATCAACCAAAATAGGCAAGAGAGAGAGCACTATCGAACTGATCAATGTTTTTAATTCAAACAAATTTTCCTTTCTTGCACAAACATCTAACTGTCATGTACACTTTTCTTTAAGAAGTAGCTATCAAATCACCATAGACAGAAAAATTGAACTTGCAGCTGCTGCTTTGTGTACGAATTTCATGTTTTGGTCGTCCTCATTGCCTGCGTCATGTACTTCATCCTCAACCTGCTGGTGTCCTTCGTGCTAGTGATCAGCGTCGTCATAGTGGTCTAGTGATCAGCGCCCTTCCAAACCTCCCTCGTGCCGCAGTATAGAGAGAAACAAAATTGTTAGAGGAAAGAGCAGTAGAAAGAAACAAATTAGAGGTGAGCTAAAAAACATTAAATTATTCTAATAAATTCCTATGGTCACTACAGTAGCTATGCAATATAGGAAGCAAACTTTTGACCCAAAAACTGAGAACAAAATGCTTCATGTGCAAATTCCATTAGGTACCAAACAACAGTTCTCCAACAATACAGTCCAAGAGTCCATAGAGCATTTTGTTCAATATTTCATATATGCACTTGATTTGATATATGAGAACAAAATGCTTCAAGTCCAGAAAGTACAGAAAGTACATAGAGTATATCTCTTAGTTCAAAACACACACTATAATACTAGAACTAGTAAGAGTTCTCCAACAATACTCTATGAACAGGTCTAGGAGTTCATAGAGTTTTCAGTCCGGGAATACTTTATGAACATGTCTAGGAGTTCATAGAGTTCTCAGTTCAAATTTTGGTACCTAATGGTACCAAACAACAGTACTGAGGCAAATAAAGCATTGGAGTAGCCTGGGCACAAGTCCAGAAAAGTTATGCAATATATCACTCATTTTGAACTACTATCACAAAAATCGGACATAACTGGATGGAGGGACTTGCTTCAACCATAACTTCTATGTTGTCTCCTTTCTTATCAAACGAGCAGACTGATTGTGCATAGGGTTTCGTTGGAAATAAACCGGCATGCCCTCCAGTCTGCGAGCGGGTTGGACTAGCTCCCAGGGGCCCATTCGGCACCAGTTTCTCCCTACATTTAATCATAACAAGTCTTGAGTTCCCATAACAAGTTCAAACACATTCTAAGTGACTTGCACAATCAGTTTCATATTTGTGTAACCAAGCAAGTTCATGTTCAGTAACTTTAGAAGTTCCCAAAGAAACCTAAAAAGATTTCTGTACTTTGAAATACTTCATTTTTTACTTCACAAAATACTTCATTTGTTTTGAAACATGAACTTCTACATTTATTTCCTTAGAACTTGTTATCTTTCCCCTGTGAATTCCATGGGTTTTTTGTGTTTCATTATTTTTTGTTTATATTGTTTTCTGTTTTGTATGAACTTATAGGGTTATACACGTTGAACTTATAGACGAGCGGCGCTCAGAGGCAGGGTAGGCGACGGCGCCGCACTGGACTACGCTGGACATTTTTTCTGCACTAGATAGTGTGTAGACATGCTGCCAAGGTCACACACATGTTTTGCTAGAACAAGTTGAACTGAATATCTTGCATTTTGAACTTTGAAAGAAGGTACAACTTCTGTTGCTCAAATGTGTATATAATTTTAAGTTTTCCAAGCACATACCTTTCTATTCTTCTTTGTTGACGGGCATGCCGCCCCTACTCCTGTGGACTGAGGGCGCCGACGAAGTGGAACTGAAGGAGAAAGGATCACGAGCAGCCTATGGACTAAAACTCACTGCGAATGGTTCGACACCAACGACATGTTTGGAAGGGCAATGACAGTCAACATCTTATAGCCCCCTATTTTGATAAAAATAAAGATCAAGGCTTCGGTATGAACAACTGAATTGTTAGCAATGTACAGTCAACATCTTTTTGTTTTGAATTTTTTTCTGAACTTATTAAGTTTCTATGTATGAATGTACAGAGTTTCCAAGCTTGAACTTTTTGCTATGGGAAAACTGAAACATGCATATACGCACTAAAGACTCTCCCTACTGAGCATAGTATGAGAGCAAAACGAAGCAACAAGTTACTGAGATTAGCTACCAATAGTACATGATGTCTGACTGAAATATGCAAAAGACAAGTCACAGTGATGAACTTACAGTTCCGTTAGTTAGCCGAGCTTCACATGTAAATAGTTGAAGTGAATCTCCGGCACTAATCAACATCATGATTCAGCGTTGACTGGTCAGAACATTTTTCTTTACTTGTATTCAACAGAGGAGAACATGAAAATAGAAATCACCGACATGGTCGAGCATTGAAAACTTTCTGTGTCTATTCAGTATAAGTGATTAGAAAGTTTGAACACATAAAACTGCTATAGCTCAAAAAATAAAAAGTAACCTTCTCATAGCTCAGAAACTGAAAAATAATTAATAGGTTGCAATCGTGCATCTTAATGCCTTTTTGAAATTTCAAAATCGCACCTGCAACGCCTTACCTTCAGACCAACTTTTCTCTCTGAACTTATAGGGCTAGACATTTTTGAACTTACCTACTTTTGTTTTTCCTTTATTTGGTACTAGCAAAACATTCCTTTCTATGGCTATGTCCACGTTCTTTTCTGAACTCCCTGTCTTCTCGCCTATGAACTTACTACATAGAAGGATGCGCACATACATGTATTACTTGATAGGAGCTAACCAAAAATGTTGCAGCAACATGGCATTTTTATTCAACATAATAATTCAACCATATCTTGTAATACATCCATCAAAATATTTTGGTTCTCAGAGGAATTTCGGCAAGCACCTATAGAACATGAAATTTAGCACAGAAGTAGCATGAGATTTAAATGAGCAGCAGCAAAAAGAAGTAGCAACATCAGCTCTCTTTGTGGTTCATATATTTGAACTGAAGGATAACAAAACTAAATGATCTTGAGCTGATAAAGGATGCACCTCTATTGTGCCAAACAACCTCAATACCTCATGAGAATAACATCAAACAGGTTGCCTTCAACAATCCTTTTAACACACACAGGGAGGAGGAGGAGGCTAGTAAACCAGGGTAGTATTTGTGGAGGGATATGTATTTCTCAAACAAAAACATCTGAACGTACCAGAGTAGGGTGTAGTTATGTTCAATTGTGAATTTTTTCAGAAAACCAAACTACTGCAATTGCTATGTGGCAGTCTTTGAACTGATTATCAAATACATACTGGACTATTAGACCTACGGTAACGCCCTAATTAATGCAATTACATAATCATCAAATTAATGTATGAGTTGCAAGCAATTATCAAATGCCAAGCTACTGTGTGTACACTTCTTTTCTAAAATATATTTAAAAAAATCACACAATCTTCTATGGAACAGAGGGAAGTTTTTTTTGTAACACGGTATAAATGCTTTGCTTAAACATATGTTGCACATCTTTACCTAATTAGAATAGAGGTACGTTTTGTTACGGGGGTTTGCATATGGATGAACTGACTGATCCATTTTTCTTGTACTGAAGCTTGCTTCCAGAAATTTAAGACAATGCAAATTTATCTACAATATGGACATTTAGTAGAGTCTGAACTGAACTTTTTGGCACTTTTTGCACTGAGGTAATAGCAGTGAACCTGTGATGAAGAATAGAACTCAAAAAGAAATTTTTTGGAGGTGGAATAAGCCATCGGAGATCGGGTGGACCGGCTACACCTCCTCCTCTGGACTGATTGCTCCGGCAAAGTGGAGCTGATGATGGCGGAGATCATGAGCAGCGCCGGGATTTGGCCGCTGCAGGGAATCCCAGCGACTTGTTGTGCATCTCTAATAGCTAGAGGTAAAAGCGGCAATGACTTGAAATATAAATCTCAAAATAAAGATACAACAGAAGGATAGAAGGAATTAACAACAAGCTAGTAGATGGGAAAATCAGCCGATGATGAAGCGAGCTAGCAATCATCTATCAAGATGCTTTTTTTGGCTCGCTATGCTTCACTGGGGAGGAGTTGTACTTGTTGCAAGATCACTACTTGAACTGGTGTGAGTCCAAACTTGGACGGACCGGGCAGGAGGGAGACGGTCGAGCGCGATGATCACTGATCAGTTCACACAGGAATATGAAGAAAATGCATACGGTGGAACATACTACAATTTTTGAGGTTCTTCTCATCCAAGCTTCAAGAAAGAACAAAATCAAAGATACGAAATTGGACCATACAGCAAACCATT
>NC_057814.1:39974212-39980328 GCF_018294505.1 Triticum aestivum | reverse complement strand
GGAGCATGAGGTTGGACTGCCGAGCTACGATTTTCTGCGCTGTCGCATTGTGACGCTAGGCAGGAGGAGGGGGATGGCCGGGCGCGCCGTGCCTCGATGGGAGCAAGCAAGAGGAGGAGGAAGACGGGGTGTGCTTGGCATGGTGCGCTGCGACAGGTGGCAGGAGGAGGAAGAAGGTCGGGCGCGTCGCCGAGATGTGGTTGCAGGAGCGCGGCGATGGGGCGTGTGTCCGGGAGGTGGGCCGCTATGGAGGTTGCGTGGTCAGGAGGTGGGGCGCAGAGGCGGGCGCCATGGCCGGGAGGTGGGGCGCGGCGGCGGGCGCCTTGATCATTATGGTAATCTAGTTACGAGATGCAAAACTGGAAACCGTACGCTCGGTCGCACCAATCAACCCCACCTTCACACGCTTCGGCAATTGATGGTAATATGGCCAGCAGAAAATAGTAATGGATTTAATCCAGTTACCACTCCCACCGCCGACCTCCGCCCTGCGGGGTTCTATTTGCTAATGACAGTAAAAAGGTTAGAAATATGATAATGGAACAAATAGCTTTACGAGATTGCATGCAACCGCACTACACCAAACGTCTTGTACGCATGGTAAAAAAAGGGCACATATGGTAACGGACTAGATCTATTAAGAGATGCCACACACCACTCCTTAATTCTCTGACATAAAATGGTAGCTTTTGGGCAACCAGTAAACCAATAAATTATGTTACTATATTTTACATGGTTGATTACCATGTGTGATTGGAGCAGACAAGTAATAAAGCAAAATTGTGCTGAGGTGATGAACCATCACAAGCATACGGTAACCAAATTAATATTTTACTACATTTTCCATGGATGATTACTATATGTAATCAGGAGGACGCATATAATAAAAAAAATTGTGGCGGAGCGGTGAACCATTGCTGCAGCCAGTAACCGAATTAATTCAGTTACTATATCCAACATGGCTGATTACTAGTATATATAACGCAAATGTAAGCCAAGGGCAGGAACACGGATTCTCGGCTTATAAGCGAGGCGAAGGGTTGATGGTTTTTTATATATTTCTTTTCGTAATTAAAAGACGAGTACAGAGGGAGCGTACTCGGCTTATATCAATAGCCGTCGCGTTCAATGGCAACGGGGACGAAACCTACCGGGTTTTGCCTTCCATTGTGACGCTGCATCTGGCTACCTGATAGACCCATGGCGGGGCATGAGGTTGGACTGCCGAGCTACGATTTTCTGCGCTGTCGCATTGTGACGCTAGGCAGGAGGAGGGGGATGGCCGGGCGCGACGTGCCTCGATGGGAGCAAGCAAGAGGAGGAGGAAGACGGGGTGTGCTTGGCATGGTGCGCTGCGACAGGAGGTGGCAGGAGGAGGAAGAAGGTCGGGCGCGTCGCCGAGATGTGGTTGCAGGAGCGCGGCGATGGGGCGCGTGTCCGGGAGGTGGGCCGCTATGGAGGTTGCGTGGTCGGGAGGTGGGGCGCAGAGGCGGGCGCCATGGCCGGGAGGTGGGGTGCGGCGGCGGGCGCCTTGATCATTATGGTAATCTAGTTACGAGATGCAAAACTGGAAACCGTATGCTCGGTCGCACCAATCAACCCCACCTTCACACGCTTCGGCAATTGATGGTAATATGGCCAGCAGAAAATAGTAATGGATTTAATCCAGTTACCACTCCCACCGCCGACCTCCGCCCTGCGGGGTTCTATTTGCTAATGACAGTAAAAAGGTTAGAAATATGATAATGGAACAAATAGCTTTACGAGATTGCATGCAACCGCACTACACCCAACGTCTTGTACCATTATGCATGGTAAAAAAAATGGCACATATGGTAACAGACTAGATCTATTAAGAGATGCCACACACCACTCCTTAATTCTCTGACATAAAATGGTAGCTTTTGGGCAACCAGTAAACCAATAAATTATGTTACTAT
Organism: Triticum aestivum; assembly: GCF_018294505.1. Lineage (NCBI taxonomy): Eukaryota > Viridiplantae > Streptophyta > Magnoliopsida > Poales > Poaceae > Triticum > Triticum aestivum. The sequence goes on along the minus strand of NC_057814.1, from coordinate 39,978,388 downwards.
ATTTTACATGGTTGATTACCATGTGTGATTGGAGCAGACAAGTAATAAAGCAAAATTGTGCTGAGGTGATGAACGATCACAAGCATACGGTAACCAAATTAATATTTTACTACATTTTCCATGGATGATTACTATATGTAATCAGGAGGACGCATATAATAAAAAAATTGTGGCGGAGCGGTGAACCATTGCTGCAGCCAGTAACCGAATTAATTCAGTTACTATATCCAACATGGCTGATTACTAGTATATATAACGTAAACGTAAGCCAAGGGCAGGAACACGGATTCTCGGCTTATAAGCGAGGCGAAGGGTTGATGGTTTTTTATATATTTCTTTTCGTAATTAAAAGACGAGTACAGAGGGAGCGTACTCGGCTTATATCAATAGCCGTCGCGTTCAATGGCAACGGGGACGAAACCTACCGGGTTTTGCCTTCCATTGTGACGCTGCATCTGGCTACCTGATAGACCCATGGCGGGGCATGAGGTTGGACTGCCGAGCTACGATTTTCTGCGCTGTCGCATTGTGATGCTAGGCAGGAGGAGGGGGATGGCCGGGCGCGCCGTGCCTCGATGGGAGCAAGCAAGAGGAGGAGGAAGACGGGGTGTGCTTGGCATGGTGCGCTGCGACAGGAGGTGGCAGGAGGAGGAAGAAGGTCGGGCGCGTCGCCGAGATGTGGTTGCAGGAGCGCGGCGATGGGGCGCGTGTCCGGGAGGTGGGCCGCTATGGAGGTTGCGTGGTCGGGAGGTGGGGCGCAGAGGCGGGCGCCTTGATCATTATGGTAATCTAGTTACGAGATGCAAAACTGGAAACCGTACGCTCGGTCGCACCAATCAACCCCACCTTCACACGCTTCGGCAATTGATGGTAATATGGCCAGCAGAAAATAGTAATGGATTTAATCCAGTTACCACTCCCACCGCCGACCTCCGCCCTGCGGGGTTCTATTTGCTAATGACAGTAAAAAGGTTAGAAATATGATAATGGAACAAATAGCTTTACGAGATTGCATGCAACCGCACTACACCCAACGTCTTGTACCATTATGCATGGTAAAAAAATGGCACATATGGTAACGGACTAGATCTATTAAGAGATGCCACACACCACTCCTTAATTCTCTGACATAAAATGGTAGCTTTTGGGCAACCAGTAAACCAATAAATTATGTTACTATATTTTACATGGTTGATTACCATGTGTGATTGGAGCAGACAAGTAATAAAGCAAAATTGTGCTGAGGTGATGAACCATCACAAGCATACGGTAACCAAATTAATATTTTACTACATTTTCCATGGATGATTACTATATGTAATCAGGAGGACGCATATAAAAAAAAAATTGTGGCGGAGCGGTGAACCATTGCTGCAGCCAGTAACCGAATTAATTCAGTTACTATATCCAACATGGCTGATTACTAGTATATATAACGCAAACGTAAGCCAAGGGCAGGAACACGGATTCTCGGCTTATATCAATAGCCGTCGCGTTCAATGGCAACGGGGACGAAACCTACCGGGTTTTGCCTTCCCAAACCCATTCCCACGAAAAATTCGGAAGACCGTCCCCGGTCCTCGTTACCGTACGCGGGGCTATATTTTTGCCCGTCCCCTAAACCCATCGGGTTTTCTAGACCCACGGGGAACCCACGGAAAAATCGGCATATTTAAGCAAACATAAGGACTTCAGTTCTGCCGCTTAGAACTACAACTCTACCACTAGTGCTAAATGTTGATTCTGAGGCAACCGTGCTGACCGGAGTTGCAAAAATATCACATGCTAGCAGCCTCAAAGTTGGATAGCGTGTTCCATCTAGCATGAGTGCTACATCTAGCATCCAATTTCCCCGTGTTCTCTGGTCGGATGTGATCCGACTTCGGAGTGTAGGGAAGTGCGGGATAGTGACCACTACACCCCTTTAAGCATGTGCTCATGTCATTATCCTCGGGGGACACCAGAAGCTAGCTTCTTACGAATTTTACTTCAAGTAAAACTGCCACTTGTAGTCCAATTCACCGCTGATGTGCAATAAATCAGAAGGAGCCGCTCAGATTATTACCTCTGAACCATCTGTGCTTCAGTTCGTGCAACTGATTTGCATGATAATGGTGTCTCTGTCGCCGAGCCAGCGCCATCGATCTGATAGCGACGCCACCACAAATTGGGATGTAAGAATAATAATTCATGTTAGAACCTAACTACCCAACAACGTTGTTTCATTTGCCACCGAGGAAGGAGTCGGTCACATTGATACCCTTGTCACCGAGGAAGGAGTCGGTCACATTGATACCCTTGTCAGGACCCGGTCGTCGGTTGGGAAATTTGACGGGGAAATTCATCCAAAATATTGGGATCAAACTCAATGAACCGGTCAGATTCACGTATTTTACAATTTTTTGTAATTTTTAAAATTTTGATTAATACTTTCAAATCCATGATCTTAGAAATCACGTATTTTTTCAAGTTCATGTAATTTTTAAAAATCCATAAACTCTTTTGAAATCCGCTCACTTTTTTCAGGTTTAAGTAATTTTTTCAAATTCGCGTACTTTTTCTCGAATCCGGGTAATGTTTTTAACTTTAAAAAAGTACGTGCATTTGAAAAAAATTAGGAAATCCTGAAAAGTGCACGCATTCGGAAAAAGTAAGCGAATTTGATAAAAATTACACTTTTGAATAAATGACGCGAAACTGAATAAAGTACATGTGTTTGAAAAAAGTACGGAATTTGAAAAAAGTTCATGGATTTGATAAAAATACGCGAATTTGAGTCAAGGGGGACGAGTGAGCACCAAAACCGAGATCAGAGACAAATTTTGTCTGATTTAAATAGTTGCGGTGCAAGTTTTCTCGTTTCAGAGTTGAGGGACCAAATATAGACTGCCCCAGAAGTTGAGGAACGGAAGTATATATTTTTCTATCTATATAATCCAACGGTGGCGTGCATGTCAACCTCACGCGAAGCTACCGATCGGATTAGATCAAACCTTGTGTGCTCGTGGATTCCGTGTCCGCATGTGCTAACATGGAGACACAGCAGACTCCGTCCAACCCCACACGGCACGGTCGCAATCCTATGCAGTCCCGCTCCTGCACGTGCGTCCTCCGAGTTCACATCACAAGGGCCGCGACCCCTATAAAGTCCCCGGCGTTCAGTACGGTCGATCACAAGTGCACAGCACAAGGCAAACAACAGATATTAGACGAGCAGCAAAGAATCGTCGGTGCCTGTCTGCCTGCCTGATCAAAGCGTCCATCAGAGGATCCTTGGCCATTGAGACGTTCTTCACAGCGCTCGTCTTCTGCGAGGCGCCGCTGGACGGCCACGGCACATCAGTGCTAACTGTCCGCACGGTGAACAGGCTGGTCTCAGGCGGCAGCGGCGCGACAGAGCCGGCGGCCACAGCTAACAAGGCGGATGCTGAGAAGGTGCAGGGCTTCTTCTCCGGCAAGCCCACGGCTAACAAAGCAGACGGTGAGAAGGAGCAGGGTTTCTTCTCTAGCAAGCCGACAGCGCAACGGCGTGCTGGATTCGAGCTCGCTTTCGATGGACTCAATTGCTTTAGTAGCTGCAGCAGATCGTTCAGTCAGTGTGATGTAGTGCTGTGTGACTGCCTTTGTCACGCGTTTTTCGTGGGAGCAATGCTCTTCCCAGCAAGTGCTCTGCCCAGTCTCAGCCTTGCAGATAAGCATGAGCATGTGTGTGTAGACGTGTAGTTCACCAGTCATCATCCATCGGCAGAGATAAGGGAACAGCTGTAGCGGCGATTGATACGGCCTGCGAGCCCACAACAACTCCCGCCGGCAGAGTAGATAGATAGAGCCACTCCACGGGTGCTTGCAAGGTTGAGGTCTGAATGTTCAGTTAGAAAAGTTATAAATCTTCAAAAAAGTGATTGACCAAAAATTCAGTACCTAAGTCACATGAATACCAATTCCGACGGCGGCGTGCATCTTGACCTCAGGTCACCTTTCGGATCGAGACAGTCAGACAGGGTAGACCATTCAAATACATTGCAAGCCTCTCTTCATCAGTTCGGACTTTTGGATGAGTTGGATGGAGCATGAATTCAATATGGTATCCGAGCCAAGAGGTCTTAAGTTCAAAACCCTGCCAACGCAATATTAAAATAAAAGATTCTGCAGCCTACACGATCCCATGTTTAAGGA
>NC_057814.1:39970490-39973899 GCF_018294505.1 Triticum aestivum | reverse complement strand
CTCAATCCATCAGTTCGGACTTTTGGATGAGTTGGCTGAAGCATGAATTCAATATAGACTCCATCGAACCCACACGGCACTATCGCAGTCCGGATCCTGTACGTACCCACACTGCTTTGTGCCTTCGGGTTTAGTTCAACGCGGAGCAGCAAGGAATTGTTCGTTGGTGCCAGATTGCCTGATCGAAGCTATCTATCAGAGGATCCATGGCCATGGAGAGGTTCCTCATGGCGCTCGTCTTCTGTGAGGCTCCGCTGGACAGCTACGGCACGACGGTGCTCACCGCCGGCATGGTCAAAAGGTTGGCCTTAGGAGGCAGCGGCGCAACAAAGCCAATTGTGACTAGCAAGGCAGGCGCCAAGAAGTTGCAGGGAAACTCGATGGCGCAAAGGTGGGCTTGTTCCGAGCTTGCGTTCGACGGGCTCGGTTGCTTCAACACAGTCGTCATGCACTGAGCATGTTGTTTCCTTGACCTTGATCTCTATAGAACTTGAATCAAGTGGAATGTTTTGACACGTACGTGGACTTGTGACGATTTGTTCATTCCATTGTAGTACTGTATGAGCTTCATCGATAGAGATGAAATCGATTTAAAGTGGATATATAATACTAATAGTTCATGGCTAATTCGCGTCGAAGTATATATAGATCGTTAAGTCAGTGTGCTACTGCTGTCCGACTGTAGTAACAATGCAATGGATAGTTTGGGAAATTTTCCACTGGATTTGCTTTGTAGTGCATGTGTGCAGAGTCTGTGCCTGAAAGTACGGTAGCAAGAGAATCACAGCGAGGAGACAACAAAACTACGGTCTCTGCATGTGTGCAGAATCGTAATAGCTAAACTTGGCACTTGGCAAAAGAATAGTCCGACCTTGCATTTGACAATGTTGCACAGAAAACAGCATGGATTATTTGAATGTTGATTCCAGTCACATAACTAGGTGAGGAAACACGTGAGAATTGGCTTTAGTGCTAAACAATGACAGACACCCTCTTCTAAATTAGGAGAAGCAGACGCGAGCAAACAGGCACAATTAAAGCGTATCTAAGCAGATAAGCATGAGTAGGTGTGTGTAGTTCATCATCCACCGGCAGAAATGAGTCAACAGCGGCAACGGTGATTGATACGGCCTGCGAGCCACAACAGCATCCCCCGCCCGCAGATTCGATAGAGCCACTGCACGGGTGCTAGGGTGTGTTTAGATGGTGCCCCTGCTAGCCCTGCCAATCCGTCGGCTGCCAAAATATTGGCGTAGGATTCTGCCTTCCGTGACTCGCCCATAAGTTGGCGTGAAACTGAACTACCGGTGCTAAGGTGGGCAGGGCGAGTGAAATTATTGGCCCTCATCCAAACGGCACCTCCTCCCCAACTCCAAGTGTCGCCTCTCGGGCCACAATCCATCTCCTCTGCCATCTACCCTTTCTTTGTTTGGACGAGCTTTACCGCACCCGGCGGCAGCTAGCGAGCCCGCACGCGTCATTTTCGGGACTGAACTGTGTCGTGTCGGGTCGCACCACGCTAGCACTCAGACATCGTAAACAATCAGCCGCGTCTCATATCGCTTTGCTTCTCGCCATATTCGACACGGAGTCGGCGTGCACCCTTGCTGCATCCGTCAACTTGTCGGCCGTGTCATGGCTACATGGCCCGATTCCTCTTCCCTTCCCTTCCCGTTTACGTACATACCGATCACGAGCAGCACCATCGGAAAAAGCATACATGGTCAAACAGAGCCAACCATCGCCGAGCCAGTTGACACAGTCAGACCAAGAGACCGATCGAGGAGACTGGGGCGGCCCTTGCTGATTATGTGAGCATGGACAAGATCCTCGCTTTCTCCATCATGAGCTCATCGTCGGCAAACATCGCAGGCGTCGTGTACACGACAAGCCTGTCCTGGCGGTCCGGTGACAGGAAGCAGCTTCCGAAGAAGGAGCCGGTGAAGAAGGACGATCAGACCTCACGGCCGGAGGTGAAGTGCACGAGGGAGGCAAGATCGGGCAGGCTCGCTCGAGAGATCGATGTCCTAAACTGCTTCAAAGTCGATAGTCCCTTTCTGAGCAGCTCGCAAGCCGTTAGATAGAGAGTTTTCTCTCTGCTTGTTCTATATTTCAAGAGGGAAATTGTCCGCTGGCTTGTTCTTCGATTTTCTTAGCGATGAAAAACTTGCAATTGGAATTTGTAGAGCAAGTGGGTTTGAAAAAATTAGGTGAACCTGGAAAAGGTATACGGATTTGAAAAAAGTAGGCGAATTTGAAAAGAAATAACACACGTGAAAAAATGACATGAAATGGTAAAAAGAACATGCATTTGATAAAAAAATACGTGAATTTGAGTCAGCACCGGTCAAAAACGGGATGAGTGAGCACCAAAGCCTGTCAAAACCGTGACCAAAGACAAATTTGTACGATCTAAATACTTAGGGTGTAAGTTGTCTCGTTTCAGATTTGAGGGACCAAATTTAGACTAAAAAACTAATAATAGACGAAAGTGTATATTTTTCAAAGAAATATCTCCGACGGTGGCGTGCATGTCAACCTCAGTCGACGCTACCGATCAGATTAGATCAAACCTGGTGTCCTCGTGGAACCCGTGTCCGCAGGTGCTAGCACGGAGACACAGTAGACTCCATCCAACCCCACACGGCACGGTCACAGTCCTACGCAGTCCCGCTCCTGCACGTGCGTCCTCCGAGTTCACATCAGAAGGCCAGGCCTCCGAGTTCGAACCGATGACCGGCACGCGCAGTACTCCAAGGGCCGCGACCCCTATAAAGTCCCCGGCGTCCAGTACGATCGATCACAATTCACAAGTGCACAGCTCAAGGCAAACAACAGATATTAGACGAGCAGCAAGGAATCGTTGGTGCCTGTCTTCCCACCTGATCGAAGCATCCGTCAGAGGATCCATGGCCATGGAGAGGTTCTTCACTGCGCTCGTCTTCTGCGAGGCGCCGCTGGACAGCTACGGCACATCGGTTCTCACCGCGGGCGCGGTCAACAGGCTGGTCTCAGGCGGCAGCGGCGCAACGAAGCCGGCGGCCACGGCTAACAAGGCAGAGGCTGAGAAGGAGCAGGGTTTCTTCTCCGCCAAGCCTGCGCTGCAGCGCCGTGCTGGGTTTGAGCTCGCGTTCGACGGCCTCAATTGCTTCGACACCGTCGTCATGCACTGAGCGTCCCGTCGGTTTCTTGATTTTAATCTGTATAGAACTCTGATCAACTTGAATGTTTTGACACGTCCGTGGACTTGTGATGATGTGTTCACTCAACTGTAGTAGTGCATATGAAATGAGTTTAAAGGAGATATGGATATAATCAGCTTATTATGGCTAATTCACATGCTAATTATAGCAGCTGCAGTTGATCGTTCAGTCACTGTGCTGTAGTGCTTTTTGACAGCCTTTGCCAG
>NC_057814.1:39954947-39970028 GCF_018294505.1 Triticum aestivum | reverse complement strand
GGGTTTCCCCCGCGCCGCCACCCCCTCAATCCCAGCCCCTCCTCGCCGCCACCTGAGGGGATCGACAGGCAAGCCTGCTGGGTCGTCGATGAAGGTAGCGGTGAGGTGTTGCGTTGCTTCGTGCCCCCGCGAAGGACCTGGAAGCCGGGGTGGCGGCCCCGGACGGCGAGGCGGCGCTGCCTCCGCCACCGGCGGCGCGCGCAGGAAGAGGTGGCCGGCATCCTCGGCTGCCCGGGCAGCGAGGATACGGCAGGCGGTCGCGGCGCGGAGTCCCTCTGCCCCAGATCTGAAGGTCAGGCGCCCTCCTCCCCTGCTCTCTCCTCCCCGCCGGTCGTACCCTTCTGCGACTCTGGTCGCCAGATCCGGTGCTGGTGGGGTGCGGGTGCTCAGGTTTGAGCCCGGGGGAAACCCTTGGCCGGTCCTCCGGTCACGACGGCGACGACGCGTGTGCGCGTCGTGTTCTTCGCTGGAGGCGCCGTCGAGGGCTCTCCTCTTCACCCCCGTCCTAGACCCCGGGTGAAAACCCAAAACCCGTCTCGGGTTGGCCGGCGGCGGCGCCTAGTATGTCGCGTCCTTGTTGGAGGCGCCGTCTTTGGTTGGTGGGCGTCCGTCGGCTGCGAGGCCAAGTTTGCGTTTTTCTGTGGAGGGTGCTCGTTCCTGCAAGAGTCCTTCTTGCGGCCATGGAACGGGACCTGGTGCTCCCCTGCTTCGCCTCTTGGCCTCGGCAGCTTTCTTCTTCGGCGACCTCCCGACGGCTATCCTTCTGCTCTTGGTTGTTCAGGAGAGGTGGCAGTGCAGCTGTGGTGTGTGCCTGCGGCGTGGCGAGGGCTGTGCAACTTGTCTGCGATGGGGATCCGGCTGGCGTCTGCTCTAGTTCTCGGGTGAGCGCCAACGATCCGACGGTGCGGCGCCTTCGAGCCTAGGCGAGAGGAAAGGGTTCCTCTTCGGCGTTGGGAGCGATGTTCTTCCCTTGCCCTTGGGTTCAGACAGTTCACACCTTTCTCTGGCCTTTGGCTGATCATCGAGGCTTCTCTGTGGCTCCTCTCTCTGTTGACTATGTGCAGTAGGTTTCGACACTACTAGCAGGGCTCTTCATGTATTTTCTTTCTGCTCTAGTGTGTGTTGCATTAAATAGTGGCCACAGTCCATCTGGCCCATTTCTTTTCTTGGGACGAGCTTGACCGACCCGGCGGCAGCTAGTGAGCCCCGCCTAGTTCGTTCAATTCAGGGCGGCCCTTGCAGGACGGTGTCGGGCTGGGTCGCCTAAGGCCACCTCTCCCACTCCGTAAACACTGGATCCCGTCATACTCTCTCATGTCGTTCTTGCTTCCTGCCGTGTGCCGGTCAGAGTCGGTGTCCCCTGTCCGCGGCGTCCATGGACTTTCCATCCTGCCGCGTCACCGCTCCTTCAACAACCCGGTTTGCCTCCCCCCTCCTACCCCCCCTACGTGTATATATATCATCAGTCGGCATGTGTGGGAAAGCACATCCAAACCAGAGTTCAAAGACAACGTCAGGATAGAGAACAGAGCAACAGCGGAAAGAAGAGTCGTTTGGTACTCGACGCAGACCAAGTTTGCTAGGAAACTCGGTTGCTGCCGGCCGGCAGCTTGGCTGATCGACCATGGACAAGATCCTGGCTTTCTCGATCCTCAGCTCGTCACCGGCAGAGATTGCTGGGGCCGGGTACGCCATGCGGCTGTCCTGGCGGAGCGCCGGAGGAAAGCAGGCGACCGAGAAGAAGCAGCAGGAGGACAAAGTCGAGCGGAGCCCACGGGCAGAGAGGAAGCAGGAGGCGAGGCCGGCAGGGTTTGCGCCGGAGTTCGACGAGCTCAACTGCTTCGAGTAGATAGTATCCTCTTGAGTGGGTCGCTGGCTGTCTCCGAGTAGTTTTTCTCCTTTTTCACTTCCCCATCTGCTACTTTTTTTACGTTTGGTTGATTATTGACCAAGAGACTTACCATGTCCACAGCGAGAGAATGAATGACCTCACAATCACACAGTTGTTTGATTTACTGACGCCTTGTATATGATGGTGTTTACGTTGTGATTCGAAAGGATAACTTTTCACCAATAATGGCAGGTTCCTCCCACCAAGCCCCAAAAAAACCTTGATACTCTCTTTGTAAATAAATATAAGAGCTTTTAGATCACTACTTTAATGACCTAAATACTTTTACATTTCTTTGGGGAGGGAGTACTTTGTTAGTACAATAGTACAGTATATGCAAAGAAAAGGGATAACAGCACTAGTTTATTGGCTCGAGTGCCAAACAAAGTGTCATGGATAGACACGCCAACGTCCTTGTCGACCAACGCCAAGGTTGTTGCCCTGGAGAGGTTGTATACAGAGCTTGTGGCGCCAGCAACACCAATAGGAGCTCAACCACAGGCGCTATGGCAAACACATTCTACTCGATTGACTGCGACAGCATGCGCGCGATCAGGAGGTCTGTGGTTTCCTCGAGAGATTGCGTGGCTGGATAGAGGCCATCTTCTCCATGTCGAAGTCTGTTGGAATGCTCAACGCCTCAATGGTGTCCCCGGACGCTGAATCAACTGTCGGAGAGGGTTGCGCGCCTGGGGAAAATATCCTGTGCTCCAATTGATTGTGTGCTCCGGCTGCTTCCTATTAACCACATCCCTTAGATACATAATTTAGGGATAAGATGCAAGCCGAGCGCTCCGCCATTAGAAATTGGCAAAGAACACCCTGAATGCATACAAAATTAGTAGTATTTTCCAATCACCTACCTCTAAGCCAGCTGCTGTTCCCAAATTGGAAAAGAAGCAACGCCAACAAAAGTAGGGCTTTGGGCCTCTGGCGGCGAACCTGTGATGCCGGGCGAACGTTGTCGCCACGGTGCTGACGTACTGGGCTCCGACGTCCGGCGGGCAAACTCGCCCCATCCCCGCCCTGCCATTCTCCACCTCTCTCCCTTCCCTATCCAATCAGGCACCTACCTGTGCGATCCATCGACGCTGGAGAATAGAACTCCGGTCTTCAAGTATGTTGTTAGATGTTAGAAGCTTGTGTTGTTTTATGCGTTTGATTGTAATCCATCATTCCCTTTATGTTGATTTCCTAGCTATTTCTATCTTGGAAAAAACGTGGCGATATCTCTTTGTATTGTATGAGGCGCAGGAAATTATCAATGAAAAAATTGCTATATTTACTAGGACTAGATATTCCAATAATTACATATAGTACAACTAATAATTACATATAGTACAACTAATAATTACATATAGTACAACTTTAGCAACTCATTGCCTGATACTTTACATGAGTACAGACTAATTTCATCTGCATGTTCAAATACCTTGAGGTGAAGTGCTTATAAGCACAAGACCGAGATTCATTTGCATGTACAATGTGTGCAACATCACTAATTTCTGAGGTTTCACTCACTAGTAAAAAACAAGGCTTTGGTCCTGGCCAGATCAGAGCATTAGTCCTGATTGTGTTATGAACCAGGACTAATGGGTGCATCAGTCCCGGTTCGAGCGGCTAGGGCGCCAGCCGGGCCTCGGCAGGCACCAGTCCCGGGTCGTCTGACCCCTTCAGTCCTGGTTCCAGACACGAACCGGGACTAAAGGTCCTCGCTCCTGGCGCAACCCCTTTAGTCTCGGTTGGTGTCTGGAACCGGGACTAAATGTGAGTCTTATGTCCGGGACTAAAAAGTGGTGGGCATTAGTCCCGATCGTTTTGTCCCGGTTGCAGAACCGGGACTAAAGGCCCTCTGAAACCGGGAATGATGCCCAATTTTCAACTAGTGACTATCTAATTGTACAGTATTCCATTGAACTTATATAGAGGGTTTCTGGAAATTTGGGAGGATGGGGGCCTCCACACTTTATCCTGTACATAGATGTTCCATCCAACGGTTGTGATGTGGTTGGAGCAGCCGGAGTACTCCATGATTGGGAGTACAGGATTTGCTCTCTGCTCGCCTGCGCCAGGGCGACCCCCTCTGCATATGTTGTTTATTATTGTGATACTATGTGATTTATTTGGTTGATCTATATGAATGTTGCTTTTTAGTTGGACATGTGTATGAGAAAAATTGTGTATATTTGCCGACCGACCGGCTGGACGGACCAAATATGTTGGCCAGTTGGCCGCACTACCCTGACAAAACAGACATGGTCGTGTGTTCAAGTTGACCTAACAGGTGCTGCGAGGGTCTGTCTGAGTTTGGTGGCGCCGTGCGGCGCGCGAGGCCGGCCACTCACGGCCCGTGTCCATCCCTCACACGACACCTCATGTCCAAGTCCACTCCTCACCCCAGTCAGTCATCTTCAATCTCCTTCAGTCTTTCCTGGCCATAAACAATAGCCAAGCCGCCAAGGACATCTCATATTGACCAACTCCCCGCGCGGCAGCGAGTCAGAGTCGCAACACGTCACCTCTCCTACTCAATAAACAATCAACCATGTCTCATGTCGCTTTACTCCCGCCATATGCCAGACGGAGTCAGCGTCTTCTTTCCGCGTACATCAACTTTCTAAACAGTCGGCTTCCCCTCCCCTTTCCGTGTATATAAACAGAGCACGAGCGGAGCCATGGGAAATCAAGCATCTACCAACGCACCACACCCACATAGGAAGAAACCGATCAGCGCTAGGCGCCACTGACCATGGACAAGATCTTGGCTTTCTCGATCCTGAGCTCCTCGCCGGCGGACATCGCGGGTGCCGGGTACGCCACACGCCTTTCCTGGCGGAGCCGCAGCTGGCAGCAGCCGGAGAAAGCCACGGAGAAGCAGCGGCAGGAGGAGAAGGTCGACCAAGCCTCTCGCCCAGAGATGAAGCGGGAGATGCGTTTCACGCCGGAGTTCGACGGCATCAACTGCTTCGAGTCCATGATCTCATTCTGACCGGCTCGCCGGCTGTCTCGGTCGAGATTTTTCAGTTTTTTTTTTTTGGCTATTTTTTGGTTGCTTAATCAGTGAAGAGACATGTTATCCGTACAGAGCAAGACAATGAATCACTGATCGCAGATTATGGTGGTCTTGTCAGATTAAAAAAGGGCGGGCTCCTTATGAAAACACCACTTCCTCCCAACTCTGAATGTGACACACTAAAAAGACCTGGAGTGGGGGCAGCAAATGGAAGTAAATGCACTTTCTCTTCCCTTTGGTGATCTCCGTGAGCAGTTGCTCGGTAGGCATTTGCTTCCTGCAAAAAGCAAAAAACGATGGTTCCCCCCTATGTTTGGCCTTAAGTTTACCTTTTTATGAAAATAATAATAATTCAAACAAAGTTTGATCAATTAATACATTTGACAATAAAAGGAATATATACAGAAAATATAATGTGGGTTGGGTCAAAAGATTCGACTGCTAAGAAGACGATAATAAATGCGCAGAAGCACATATGCATTCTACCAAGTGAAAAAGTTGCAATGAAAATTAAAATAATGAACAAATAAATAAATTCTCCTGCAGCCTTCACGTCCGTGTGAATAATGATTTCCCTATATATACGTCTCTGCTTGCATGAGCAAAATGCAAGGTCTATTGAGTCATTGATACTACAATATTTATTCCTCCATCCATTATATTTGACATATTAGAGTACAAATAAGTGGTGAGTATGCTCACAGAGAACTGAATGGATGCAGAGACATGTGGGAATAATAGACATCGGGAGAGTAACATTCCTTAATCGATGAATCGAGAATACTACGGGTCATCTTCCTGTGCTTGGATCCATACGTAGTCGTTACTCTGTCATGCGGATCACAGGGAGCTTGTGCCTATTGGGTGCAACAGCTGGGAGATGGTAGCATGTGATACTTACAATCGGTTTGGATGACGATCCAACAATAGGATAGATGTTCAGTCATTTTACCCTATTTTCGCCGGTAGTGCCACTTTTTTACTTTTCATGCAGCTTGCTTGAGACGTTGTTTTGAACCTCGTACTTTGTTTATTAAAATAGTTATGTGCACCACGTGATGCAGAGGATCAGGGTCATCCTCCTTTTAAAAAAAATTAGTTAATCTAGTGGAGTGTGATATTTCTATTACTGCAAACACTACAAATAATATGTCAACTTGCGACCATCACTACTAGTCACTAAAAGGTCATTGCTTTTCATTTGCAGCCTTTTTGTGACCAAAAATAGAAGGTCAAAAGCTGGCAGTCGTAAACTGAAATTAACGACCTTCTCTGTGAGAAGGTCGTGGAATTTCACGACCAAAACAAAAGGTCGTTGATTCTATGACCTTCTGTTTTGGTCACTAGCTCTCTGCCCAGGCCACGTCGGATCCAACGTGGCAATCTGACGTGGCAAAATTGTGACCAAATGAAAAGGTAGTTGATAAGATTCAGCCCGGTCCGATTCGGTGTTTTACATGCGCCGAGCCCAACAATTCAGCCTTCCTATATATTTTTTTTCCTGTCAATTTTTGGTCGACTTCCTGGGCCAAGCCCAACATTGCAGCCTTTTTATTTTTGGGCCGTGGCCTTTTTGTCTCAACAGTTTCATTTTTTTATATAAAATGGGTTCACTAGTCAAGTGGGTCCGCATTGTTAGGTACTTGTACTAGGTCCTAGCTGTCAGGGCCATATTCTTTATTTTTTAATTTAACATAAATAAATACGTAGTATTTAAATTGGCACACAGAAAATACAGGAAATACTTCAAATATTATCAACCATCAAAGTGCTACATCATATAACACACATACAAATGTGATCAGCATCAAGATTACAATCAGATAACAAGCTCTACAAGTATACAATCAGATAACAAGCTCTACAAGTGTACAATCACATGAGCCAAGTTTTGCTACATCAAATTACTCTCAGAATTAGCTCCAATGAGCTAGAACTATGCTTCCTCCGACTTCTTTGTCCTGATATTCGCAAAGGAACATGAAAGGCCAGCATCTGCACGTTATAGAACAAAATGTTTAGGAACAAAATAAAAGTAAATATAACAGCATATTTAACACTAAATAACAAAATAATGCAATAAATTGGTACAGAGCATAGGCCAGGTCAACAATAAATTCATACTAAATCCAGAAATAACCATTTGAAATGAACTTAATAAGACATTTTAGAATCAACTTGACAGTTGACAGTAATGTTTGCATTGGACACATCCAGAACTAAAAATATACATAAATGCCTAAATTCCAATGCCCAATGCCTCAGTAAAATAAACACTAAGCATGGTACATAGTAAAGATTTGACACAACCAGAACTGAAATCATTTACTCTATCAAGCATATCTACAATGATGCGGCACACAAGAAAAGAGAGATGCACAACGGTGCAGCATCATATATCACACAACATGGACACTCTTTGAACAAGCATAGTGTTTCGGTCTAAAACCACGGTCAATTTCAGAAGCATGTCGAATAACTAAACATACATACATGTGTATATAGAAGCAGCAAAAGCAAATAATAAATATATCATCTTTCTTCCTCTACTACACTAACTAACCTATCTTATTGTTCAGCTAGAGGTTCCATCAGGCCATGATCAACTACTCCAAACCATTGCATGCTTTGCAAAAAAATACTAGATGAATCTCACTAACAGGAGCACTAGGTGATTAATGGAAGAAGTAATCTGCAGATTACAAAGTGAACAAGTGAAGGATTTATATCTCTCCCTGTGGAACAACTAAGTTGATGAAGACATGCAGCAGCAACAGCAGAAGCCTTGCATCATTGGTTTGGTCGCATCGACGCTGGAAAGAGCTCAGCTGTACATGATCAGCACCCGAGCGGCTCAACCTCTCTATCCCCTGCCTCAACTCACCTGTGCGGTTGCTGCAGTTTGATACAAGTGTGTAAATACAACATACTTTGCATCATATATCTAGACTATAACATCTTATTCTCACTAGCAGAGCATGAAAGTTCCATCAGGTTGCATCAAAATCACTACTGAAAATAAAAAGATGGCATGTAGTAATAGTAACAGGCTGCTGTAGTAATATATATTCATGGTAGGTCAATGGCAGAGCATGAAAGTTCCATCAGGTTGCATGTATATCAGAGAACTATTACTACATGCAAAGGTTCAGTGCATCCAAATAAACATGCACATCAGGAAACTAGAGGAACAGACAGTCAACACGTATATATCTAGTCAATAAAATATGCATGCAAAGTTGTACTGATGTAGACATGCCTTCACATCAGAATTCAGAAACATCAGAGTCTCGCTGCATCTCAAAATCAAGCCAATCTAACATGTAGGCACTGATTAACAGATCCAATAATACTATTGCAATTGTAATCATACAACAGAACAGAGTAGAGGAGGCTCGATAGTTCAACATTTCCAGTGCAAGCATTGTACAAAGCAAACCAAATTGAAACCCGGTAAGACACTATTACAGTACAGTATGACGACGTCTATTGCCCATCTGGAAAATAAGGTGACATACTACAGGTTCAAAATTTTCCTACCACTCATGATATGTTTGTACAATGGTTGGTGTATGAGGAGCTCGGCACCGTATGATGTATAACAGATGTTGTATAATAGAGAAGAACGGCAAAAAAGATTTGGTGGCATTGAGCTGTTGACAGAAGTATGCAAAAAGCTACTCAGTTGCTAGCAAGATGAGTCAACGAGAACTGTGAAGGTTGGAGTCTAGAAAGGTATTCCCTGTTGGAAATCGACTACGACAGCAGTTAAGCTATGCATCATTCTTGGCGGTCGATCTGATCCCTGTCATTTTTAGCAATCACTGCATGTGGAAGAAGTAAAGCATGTCAGTTGTATTGATTTTCAAACACACAAAAATGAAGGAGCAAAAGGCAGCCAAAATATAACTGCAGGGCCCTCTTAACAAATAATGTTTGTGCTCAATCTGTTAGTACAAACACTACTATATCTGCCAAATGCACAGGCCAATTTATATGCCTATTTATATGCCTAAAAAAACTAAGATTTTCTAGCAAGAAAGGTGGCAGCACAGTTGACCTTGAAGGCAGTAAGAAATTTCATCATCTTATCATTGGTCTGAGAATTAATAGGGAGCAACTAGAGTAGAATTTGGGCTTGTGGTAGAAGAATAGAAAAATTGATACTGGGCCGTCGGATCAAACATGGTTGGTATAGATTCATGTGAGGGATCCCAGGCCACTTATTGTACATTTCATGAAAACATACCTAGTACAGTTAGATATAAAACAAGAGCTTTTGCAGGAACCACATCAAAGTTTACTCAGCTTGGATACAAATAGCAAACTGATTCACAAAAGCATTACCCCATAACCTTCGTTGTCCCACATATATTGTCCCCACGGTTTACTCATGTTGTCCTCCACTCACTGTACATATATTACCCCACAAAAGCTGTACAGTAAAACATCAAAGTTTACTCATGTTGTCCCCACGGTTCAATGGAATGCATTGTATCTAATCAGGACATCCAATCAGTGGTTTCATCATCACAGAGAACCCACAAACATGTACAGCAAGGGAGCAGATACCTTTGTGACCTTGGAGCTCCTTGTGCAGGTCATGCCCTCCATCTACATGGAAGGAAGGAGCTGTTGCTGCTGCTGCTCCAGACCGAATCAACAAATCAAGGTGGTGCATTGTAGACCCTGCAATCCATCCATCCATATACAATCAGGTATTTGCATCCACTGTAGACACTGCAGCAGAGAAGAACAGAGCAGAGAATGGAATGGAAGAAGAAGACCTGCAGATGGTGGAGGCCTTGAGGATGACAACCTGCAGATGGTGATGGGCAGGAAGAAAAGAAGACTGCTTGAGCTACTAGTCCATGGCATGGGTCTCCTTGACGAGCAGGCCCGGTCCCGGCGCGGATCTGGCCGCCGGCCGCCATGGATCTCCCTCTCCTCTCCTCTCCTGATGCTGGGTGCGCCCCTCCTGCTCCTCCTCCTCAAGGAGGACCAGGCCAGCGGCTACAAGAAATAATAAACATGTTAAAAGGACAGTTCCCTTTAATATAAGATATAATAATAACATGGGCAATCATTAAAGGAATAACAGATTCCAGAGGGCACGTGAACAATCATGAAAACTATTACGTGTTTCTCTTGGTGTACTGAGAATGGAGAAGCGCTTAATTCGAAGAAACTTATAGCAAAGATTTCTGATCAATGGAAATATAGGAACATTAGAGAGCATCAAATTTCAAAATCAACACCATAGGTATTACACTGACTCGTATAATACTACTTGTTCATGTACTTGTACTAGTGCAGGATGACTCATTATCCTACTACTGCCTATTCCAGTTTCTTTCAAGTTGGGAAATAACTGAAACTACTCATCATTCATGAACATACATCTGTAATCTTAATCTATGAAACACTGAAATTACTGCAGAAGGAACTACTGTAATGAACCATTCATGAAACAGTGGGGGTAGTAGCTGTAGGTAATGTAGCACTTGTCGAGGTAGACCTGGCCGGAGGGGGCGCCGCCGCACTCGACCGCGATGTGCTGCACGGCCTGGGTGACGCAGTTGCTGCAGTAAACGTCGCACTGCGCCAGCGCGTAGACCTGCTGGAAGTTGGTTGCGAAGCCCAGGAAGAGGTCGGCAGCTGCAAGCATAATACATAAGCACAACACATCAGAAGCCATTCTGTCCCTGCCAATACCATGTGTCAAATACGCATCTTACTTAGTTTTCCTGCTCAAGTTAACAAAGAAATCTAAAACCATGTAGCACTAAATTAAATCACAATACAACTCTAACAAGGCAAAATCTGCCCCTACCAGGTTGGATTGTTGGGATTCAGATTGCACATGTTTTAGAGAGATAGTACTAGCAAGCATAGTTCTGTCTTAACCCTTTTCTTGCACATATGGACGTGCTAGCGCTACAACTAACATTAAAGCTGAATATATATCCATGTTATAGCAGTAAATAAATATACATAGAGCACAGCGATCAAGTCAAGCTCAGGGCTTCACCTTGCTTAGTAATTTTGTTTCCAGACCACAAAATGTACACCAGATCATCTACTCAACATCTACAGCTATACCAATAATTCATCTACTCCATCAACGAAAATATAGAACCAACGTTGCAACCTTGCACAGATCCAGCTTAAAAGAATAACCTACTCTAGCAGCTATAGTACAGTATAGGGCTCACCTCACGGCGTCGTCGTTGTCGTGGTTGGGGAAGCGCATCCGACACGCATCCCAGATCTTGAGGTCCTCGGCGGGGGCGGCCGGGGCGGCGGTCGCATCCGACGCGTCGGCCCCTCCGGCGGCTGCAGCTCCATCAGCGGGCTTGGTCTGAACCTTGGAGAGGATCTCCCGCGGCCGCCATCACTGCTTCTGCTGGATCCGAGCTTCGGGAACTGGGGATCGGGGAGACGAAACCCTAGCGGTGGAGGAGGAGGAAGAAAACTAGGAGCGGGAGGGAGGTTCAGGTGCAACGCGAGGGAATGAGGACACCGCCGCCGGCGACGGGAAGCTAGGGTTAGAGAGGGGTGAGGGAGAAGCCAGCGATGGGGTAGCAGGTCGCCGGTGGGGCTGGCCGACGCAGCCACCCGCGAGGTCGGCCGGCAGGCGACGCGGTGGACGCCGTTGTGGGACGCGTTGAGGAAGGAGGAGGTGGTGGCGGGACGGAGAGGAGAAGGTGGCGGGACGCGCCGCTGCAGGACGGGGAGGAGGTGGCGGCGGCAAGGAGATGAGGAAGGAGGAGTGCGATGGGAGGAGAGATGGGAGGAGTTAGGCTTTGGTTGGTCGGGCTGCGGGTGGGGGTGGGGGTTACCCTTTTTCTTTTCTTTTTCTTTTTTCTGAAGATAGATGGATGGATGGACGTGGGATGGAGAGATGGATGGATGGGGCCATGTCATCGATCCGTGTGACACCTAATTCCACCAATGAGAATAGAGCACATGTAAATGTGTTTTTCCTTTTATTTTCTTCTAATTTTTCACATGAAAAAATCAAAAAATGACCTCATATTATACACAGGGGTGCATTTTGTAATGGCAAACAGTGTTGCCTAAGGAAGTTTTTATTTTCTATCCACGAAAAATTCATTTCCCATTTTTCGAGTGCCCAAAGTGAGTTTTTTTGTGAAGGACCTACCATATATTTGTCGCAAAATTGTACCAAATCTATTTTCTAATATACTAGGACATATTTAATGCACAATTGACCACATGGTTGGGTGTCAAAAGGTTTGATCCACCTCTCATGAAAAAGACAAATTTTCACCGATTCAGCTGGAACCGGGTCAAATTTGAACTGCAGCTGCGTCATAGTTTGCTCTTTATTTTTTTCAAAAATCATTTCTAGGTACTTAAGTATCTATTTAATCAGAGAAACACCAAAAAAATTCCAAGATTTAACCACTAGCTAGGAACAGTCATTCCCGCCGTTTTGACCGCAGTTTGAAACGTGTATAAAAAATTCAAAAAGAAATCAAAAAATTGGAAACCCTTCACATTGTGTCATTATATGTGACTAAGTTACCGGGAAAAATAATAAACTTGTATTATGACAATTATTTTAGAAAAGTGCTCTCAGAAATGGCCTATCATGTGTGAAGATTCATGGCTTTCAACCCAAATGCTCAATCTTATGGCCACATTCATGGCATAGTTTGTTTAAATGATCTAATATTGTGCACAAGGGTGCGTATTGGAATGGCAAACAATGTTGCCTAAGGAAGTTTTCATTTTCTTTGGATGGAAAATTCATTTTCCATTTTTCGAGTGCCCGAAATGAGGTTTTTTTTAAGGAACTACCAAATAATTGTTGTAAAAATGGACCAAATCAATTTTATAAAATACTAGGCCATGTTTAATGTACAATTGACACAATGGTTGGGTGTCAAAAGCCTTTATCCACCTCTGGTAAAAAAGATAAATTTCCGCCGATTCAGTAGGAAACGGGTCAAACTTGAACAGTAGCTGCCTCATAGTTTGCTCTTTATTTTTTTCCAAAAATCATTTCTTGGTACATAACTATCTATTTAATCATAGAAACATCAAAAGGTTTCCAAGATTCAACAACTAGCTAGGAACGGTCAAGCCCGCCGTTTTGACCGCATTTTGAAACGGGCATAAAAAATTCAAAAAAAAATTGGAAAACCTTCGCATTGTGTCATCATATGTGACCAAGTTTCCACGAAAAATAATAAACTTGTAATATGACAATTATCTTTAAAAAGTGTTCTCAGAAATGAGTTATCATGCGTGAAGATTCATGGCTTTCAAGCCAAATGATCAATCTTATGGCCACATTCATGGAATAGTTTGTTCAAATGATCTCATATTGTGCACAAGGGTGCATCTTGAAATTCCAAACAATGTCGCCTAAGGGAGTTTTCATTTTCTTTGCACGGAAAATTCATTTTCCATTTTTCGAGTGCCCGAAATGAGGTTTTTTTGTGAAGGAACTACCAAATAATTGTTGCAAAAATGGACCAAATCAATTTTATAAAATACAAGGCCATGTTTAATGCACAATTGACAAAATGTTTTGGTGTAAAAAGTTTTTATCCACCTCTGGTGAAAAAGACAAATTTCCGCCGATTCAGTAGGAAGCGGGTCAAACTTGAACTGCAGCTGCCTTATAGTTTGCTATTTATTTTTTCCAAAAATCATTTTTAGGTATATAGGTATCTATTTAACCATAAATACATGGTTTGGTGGTGATACGTTGAGGTTTGGACGGTGGTCCAGAGCCCCAACTCCAAAGCGTGTAGACTCGCATGCCCACCGCGTGACCATGGCGTTGCCATGCGTTCTGGGAAGCCTAGGCATGTCTAGTAGGTTTGGCACTCCCCAGGTAGATGCTTGGAAGAAAATAACAACAGAAGAATCTCACGAGGAGACCGAACAATGCTCAAACATGAATTAGCACCCAAGTGTTTGATTAGTGGTACGGGAAATGCACATGGCCAATGGGCCTGAGTTTTGGCCGAGGATGATCATCTACTAAGGACACTATATTGGAAAATTTGCTGCTCAAATGGAGGAGCCTAGGTGTCACTTGCTTTGCAACGTACCACACTGGACAGAAATATGAATGTTGAAGCCACACTCACATGTATTGTTAGATGGGGCTCAAATTTTGTGGAGAGCTATGACTTGGGAATATAGAAGATGTGGCAAAAATTCAGCTCATTAGGATATGCCTAGCTAGTACTTCCTTCACAACAGTTCGAGTTGAATAAAAAACTTTGGAAATTTGCCGAGGAAGATTTACCAGGCAAATGGAGTTGAATATTGTCATATGGCAATGATTTGGATAGTAAACAATGCCCAATTTTTTGGGAATTTTGGGAATGACAGAAATATAGGTTGCTTCACAACCTAGGGCAAAAATTGACACATGGACATGACACATAGGCAAAACTGATGAAGTGGCGCCTAGTCATAGCAATCCACCACAATTTACAAGGTTATGACCATCTATATTGGTCGTGATCAGCTAGAAATAAGGCAGCCACTACTAGGAAAAGGCCTACTAGTGGCGCACCAGTTTTGCCTACTAATAGGCGCACTACTGGTGCGCCACTAGCATCACGCCACTAGTATTTTTTTACTATTGGCGCACCAGTGGTGCGCCATTAGTATCTGGTATACTAATGGCGCATGGTGCGCCATTAGTATAGGCCACGGTGCGCCATTAGTATAGGCCACTCGTGCGCCATTAGTATAGACCACGGTGCGCCATTAGTATTTTTGAATTTTGAAGGCGGGAAAATAGTAGTGGCGCACCGTCTAACCCCCACCGTGCGCCATTGCTATTTTTGAATTTTGAATTTGGATCTGGATCGCGATTTTTTTGCCCATTTTTTGCTCGTTGTTTTTGCTCGTTTTTTTGCACGATATTATTTCAAATTTTGTTCCTGTTTTTGGATCTTGTACGTTCTTTTGCCGGAGAGGAGTTCGCCGGAGAGGAGGAGGAGGAGGTCACCGAAGAGGCGCTCGCCTACATCGCCGGAGAGGAGGAGGAGGTCGCCGGAGAGGAGTTCACCGGAGCATCGGAGAGGAGGAAGGAGAAACCATGAGGGGATGGGAGGAGAGGAGGGAGGAGGAGCTCACCGGAGAGGAGGGAGGAGGAGCTCACCAGAGAGGAGGGATGAGG
>NC_057814.1:39954037-39954782 GCF_018294505.1 Triticum aestivum | reverse complement strand
GGGAGGAGAAACCGTGAGGGGAGGGGAGGGGAGGAGAGGAGGGAGGAGGAGGTCGCCGGAGAGGAGGAGGAGGTCGCCGGAGAGGAGGAGGAGGAGGTCGCCAGAGAGGAGGAGGGTAGTATGGTGGAGGAGAGAAGGGAAGATGGAGTGGAGGAGAGGAGGAGATGGAGTGGAGGAGAGGTGGAGTGGAGGAGAAGAATGAAGAGGTAAGGAGGAGAGGACACGCCCAGCCATATATACGGCATAGTAATGGCGCACCGTGGGCAGGTGCGCCATTACTAATTTTTTTTATTTTTTTTATTTATTTTGAATTTTGAAGGCGGGAAGATACTAATGGCGCACCATGGGCAGGTGCGCCATTAGTAATTTTTTTTCTTTTTTGATTTATTTTGAATTTTGAAGGCGGGAAGATAGTAATGGCGCACCATGGGCAGGTGCGCCATTAGTAAGTTTGAATTTTTTTTGAATTTTTTTGCCTCTCCAGATCTTAAAAGCCCCGTATCTTTTTTCTGTTAGGTTTTTGAGGATTTTTAAAATGTTTAACGGGGTTCCAAATTCGGATGTAACTTTTCGAGTAGATGATTTTTCATATAAAAAACTTTTTCATCCGAGTTCGTATGCAAAAGTTATGCCCATTTTTACAAATTCTCGAGAGATTTTGCAAAAAAGTCGCAAATTCATGTTTGTAAATTTTGCTAACAACTAGACCACATATCACATGGGAATCTTATTTTTTTTATTTTTT
>NC_057814.1:39951624-39953600 GCF_018294505.1 Triticum aestivum | reverse complement strand
GTAATGGCGCACCATCCCACGGTGCGCCATTAGTAGTTTAAAAAATAAAAATAAAAAAATATTGAAATTTTTTTTGAAACATAATTACTAATGGCGCACCGTGGGAGTGGTGCGCCACTA
Organism: Triticum aestivum; assembly: GCF_018294505.1. Classification (NCBI taxonomy): domain Eukaryota; kingdom Viridiplantae; phylum Streptophyta; class Magnoliopsida; order Poales; family Poaceae; genus Triticum; species Triticum aestivum. Next base: position 39,953,480 of record NC_057814.1, on the reverse strand, counting down.
CTAGTTGAACTAGTAATGGCGCACCATCCCACGGTGCGCCATTAGTAGTTTAAAAGAAAAAAAATTACTAATGGCGCACCGTGGATGTGGTGCGCCATTAGTATTTGCACACTAATGGCGCACCAACACATGGTGCGCCATTAGTATTTAGTAATGGCGCACCACATGTACAGTGCGCCATTAGTGTCCATATTGGCTATAGCTGTTTTTGTAGTAGTGAGCGGATCAGTGTTGTCTGCTTTATGATCATTTCGTTTAAGGAAATTACGACCTTTATGGCCAAAATGTTCGATATAGTTGAGGGTTTGGAGCCCCCCGAGCAGCTTTTGACCAATTGGTCTCAAATGGTCGTAGATCTATGACCAATTCTTCCAGGGTCACTGACAGAAGGTCACTAGTTGACATATTTCTTGTAGTGAAATACGCCTCTTATGACGGTTCTATAGACGTCCCTCGTTGGAGGCGATGGTGGGCCGGGCATCCCTCGCTCCATTGTTTTCGGGGGGAACCTCACATCTGGGGGAGGCTAATATTAATGGCGGTGCCCGTGGGCGTCGTAGCCCGCGTTGGAGGCGTTGAGGGTCCTCCTAGATTGGATGATGGCGACGTTTTCGTCGTCATCCCCGTGGGGGCACCATCTTTCCAGACATTCACCGGTTGGACAGACATGTGGATGGCATAGTGGTTGGATGTCGGTAGGTGGTGGAGTGGTGCTTCATCCAACACATCGATGGCGGCGGATCTCGACGGCGTGGCGCAGTTGAGACTCGGCGCCCGATTGGTGGCGATGGACTCGCCCAAGAGGACGATGAAGTCTGGCGTCGTGGTTGCCACCTCTTTTGGGTTCCCCCAAGCGACACTCTTCTCCTTCTCTTTCGGGTTCCCCCAAGTGACACTCTTTTCATTCTAGGTCTTGAGCTTCTTTGGAGGCCCGGCCATGAAGGCTGGGATCTTGGCCTGGCCAGGGGTAAGCGGCTCGGTGATGTAAAACCACTCCCACTGCAATTCCTTCACCGTTTTGATGAAGGTGCCCTTGAACCATTCGGCCCTCTTGTTTTTTTTACCATGGCCCCTCCACAATCCGCGAGGTCGGAGCCACTGGACTTTGGCTTGATTCCGAAGATCTTCAGCTACAGGCCGATGTGGCTCGCAGTAGAGGAAAGCCTCGCAGACTGTGATGAAGGAGGCGAGGTAGAGAACGGAGTACGGGGCTGTATGCACTACAGGAATCAGCTGATTTGCCTTCTTCCATGGCAGACGGCAAAGGACCAGAGAGCGGACGGCAAAGACCTTTGCCGTTAGCTGCGGACGACAAACATGCCCGGCACAGTAAGTTACGGTAAACAGTTGATTTGCCGTCTGCCATGGCACAGCGGACGACAAAGACCCCTTTGTCGTCGGTGGAAGACGGCAAAGAAGGTGGACGTCAAACAACAGACGTTAGCCATGTTAGGTGGCTAACGGGAGGCTTTGTCATCTACCAGCAGACGACAAACATGCCCTCCCCTTTGCCACGGAGAAAGCCACAGAGAAGCAACGACAAGAGGAGAAGGTCGACCAAGCCTCTGCCCAGAGATGAAGCGGGAATGCGTTTCGCGCCGGAGTTCGACGACATCAATTGCTTCAAGTCCATTATCTCATTCTGACCGGGTCGCCGACTGTCTCTTGCGAGATTTTTCATTTTTTGGCTCTTTTTTTATGCTTAGTCGGTGATGAATAGACATGTTATATGTACAGAGCAAGACAAGGAATCACTGATCATACATTATGGTGGTTTTTCATGCTGTTAATTTGAGCAGTGAATCTTTGTCTTGTCAGATAAAAAAGGACGAGCTCCTTATAAAACCCCACTACCT
>NC_057814.1:39926135-39951238 GCF_018294505.1 Triticum aestivum | reverse complement strand
AATGCATTTGTTCTCTGAAAAATGCCCCTTTGAACCAGGTGGTACATTTTTTTCGAAAAGGGGGGTCTCCCCGGCCTCTGCATCAGAGTGATGCATACGGCCAACTTATTAACCAAATAAAAAGGTTCCAACAAGGTTCCAAAATCTCCAACTGTAAAAACTAAAAAAAGCTCACACAGAGCCATAATGGACTAGAAACACAAACTAGCCAAGATAAGACGCCACAACCGGCTGGCTAAAGATAGATAGGTAAACTAATTGCCTATCCTATTACATGACCGCCATCCAAACCGGTTGAAGATATCCCGAGCTACCATCTCCCAGTGGATAGATCCAGTAACCAAATGCTCCCTGGCCTCCATCGGAGTGAGTAGCGACCATGAACAAATCACGGCCGTGGCTCGGAAAATAACCTGCAAAAAGTGAATAAGTGATGTTATGTTAAAAACCAAATCATTTCTGCAAGTCCAGATAGTCCACAGCAAAGCGCAAATTCCAACACGAATATGTCTCGCTAAGTCAGGCTCAATCCCATTAAGCCATGTCCCAAATAACGTGATGACAGAATTCGGTGGAGTAATATTAAAAGCAATGTGAACCGTCCGCCAAAGGACTCTGGCAAACGGGCAATCAAGAAAGAGATGTTTGATCGTCTCATCCCGATCACAGAAACTACACCTCGTAGGTCCTGTCCAATTACGCTTTATCAAGTTGTCCTTGGTTAAAATAACTTGTTTATGGACAAACCACATAAACACTTTTATTTTCAAAGGAACTTTGACAGCCCAAACATGCTTGGAGGTAGGAATGGAGCTCGAATTAATAACATCAATATACATTGATTTAACTGTGAATACTCCAGACCTAGTCAGTTTCCAGCGTAATTCATCGGGTTGTTGAGAAAGCTGTACGTCCATCAGTCTCCGAACTAGAAGGAGCCATTCTTCCCAACGATTGCCCACTAACGACCGTCTGAACTGAACATTAAGGGGGATAGATTGAAATACCGTTGCAACGAACACCTCACGTCGTTGAACAATGCGATATAAGGACGGATATTGAATGGCCAAGGGTGTCTCGCCGAGCCAAGTATCCTCCCAGAAGCGTGTACTAGCGCCGTTGCCAATAACAACCTTTGTCCTATTAAACAAGGATTGTTTGACTTTCATCAGTCCTTTCCAGAAAGGCGAGTCAGTCAGCCTGACTGTGACCTGGGACAAGGATTTTGTCTGTAGGTACTTGCTGCGAAGGATTTGCGCCCACATGGCATCAGTCTCAGATGAGAGCTTCCACAGCCACTTACTAAGAAGGCATCTGTTCTTAACTTCAAGATTTTCAATACCAAGACCCCCTTGGTCTTTCGGTCTACAGATGATATCCCATTTTGCAAGTCGGTATTTTCTTTTTAGTTCATCACCCTGCCAAAAGAAACGCGATCGATAAAAGTCCAGTCTTTTCCTAACACCAACTGGGACTTGAAAGAACGATAAGAGAAACATAGGCATACTCGTGAGCACCGAATTTATCAGAATTAATCGGCCTCCGTATGACATGAGCGTGCCCTTCCAGCAACTCAGTTTCTTCTCAAACCGGTCTTCGTTGCACTTCCATTCTCTGTTAGTCAGCTTTCGATGGTGGATTGGAATACCTAGGTAAGAGAAAGGTAAATCCCCCAAGTCGCACCCAAAAAATTGCCTATAAGCCTCCTGTTCGTCTTTGGCTCTACCAAAGCAGAACAACTCGCTCTTATGAAAGTTAATCTTTAACCCGGTCAATTGTTCGAAAAGGCATAACACCAGCTTCATATTTCTCGCCTTGGCCAAGTCATGCTCCATAAAGATGATTGTATCATCAGCGTACTGAAGGATGGATACACCTCCATCAACAAGATGAGGTACCAAGCCACCTATTTGACCATTCTCCTTAGCCCTTCCTATCAAAATGGCTAACATATCAACCACAATGCTAAACAGGATAGGGGACATCGGATCTACTTGTCTTAGGCCTTTATGTGTCTGGAAGTAATGACCAATATCGTCATTCACTTTAATTCCCACATTCCCTTTTTGCGTAAATGATTCAACCTGGCGGCGCCAGGCTTCATCAAAACCTTTCATACGCAATGCCTGTTGGAGGAATGGCCATTTGACCTTATCGTACGCTTTCTCGAAATCCACCTTAAAAATTACTCCATCTAATTTTTTGGAATGGATTTCATGGAGCGCTTCATGAAGGACGACCACCCCTTCAAGGATGTTTCTGTCCGGCATGAAAGCAGTTTGGGATTGTTGCACCACAGAATGCGCAATCTGTGTGAGCCTATTATTCCCGACCTTGGTGAAGATTTTAAAACTAACATTGAGAAGGCAGATCGGCCTGAACTGCTCAATTCTCACAGCATCCGTTTTCTTAGGAAGCAGTGTGATAGTTCCAAAATTCAAGTGAAATAATTGAAGCTGTCCAGAGAACAGATCATGAAACATAGGTAGCAAATCCCCCTTAATAATATGCCAGCACTTCTTGTAGAACTCGACCGGGAATCCATCCGGTCCGGGAGCCTTATTGTTTTTCAACTGTGCAATAGCATCAAACACCTCCTTCTCTGAGAACGGGGCAACCAGAATATCATTATCAGCAACCGATAGTTGGGGCACATCCTCAGTCCTGGACTCATCGAGGGACACACAATTATCCTTCGGAGGTCCAAATAACTGCCTATAATACTCGGTTATATAGGTTTTTAGGTTATCCTGTCCTAAAATAGCGCCCTCATCTTGTTCAAGTTGGAAGATTCTCTTCTTTCTGTGCTTACCATTAGCAATCAAATGAAAGAATTGAGTAGTCGCGTCCCCTTGGACCACTTTGCGGACCTTAGCCCGCAAAGCCCACTTCAATTCTTCTTCACGGAGAAGTTCTTTCAACCTCTTCTCTACCTCAGTTTTAACCTGGAGCTCAGCAGGCAGCAAAATCGTGGATTCGGCCTTAATGTCTAGGTTCTGTATAAGAGAAAGGAGTCTGTCCTTTTCAATCTTATACACCCCACTAAGGTGCTTAGCCCAACCCCGTAAAAAGCTTCTCAAATTCCTAATCTTATTCTGCCAACGCTCGACCGCAGTCCTACCTCCTGCACCCTTAGCCCGTTCCCTAGCGATCAGGTCCAAGAACCCTTCGTGTTCGAACCAGGCCATCTCGAATGAAAAGGTGTTTTTGTTTCCCACGTGGTTCGGCTCCCTTGAGTCCACGAACAAGGGTGTGTGATCGGATATGCCCCGCGAGAGAGCTTGAACCGTAACAAGAGGGAACTTCTGTTCCCACTCCACGCTCGCGAGAACTCGATCAAGCTTTTCGTAAGTCGGGTTTGGCATAGAATTAGCCCAGGTAAACTTTCTACCAGAAAGCTCTATCTCCCTCAGATCCAAGCTTTCAATAATGGTATTGAATATGAACGACCACCTGCCGTCAAAGTTATCATTATTCTTCTCCTCTCTCCTCCTAATGATATTGAAATCACCCCAACTAAAATTGGAAGCTGCTCGGACCCACAGATTCGAACAAGGTCCGCCAAAAACTCCGGTTTAAGCTCGGGCTGTGCGGCACTATAAACCGCCACCAAAGCCCAGTTGAAACCATCAACCTTAGACCTGACTCGAAACTTAACCGCGAAGTCGCCCATCACTACACTTCGGACTTCAAGCGAATCGCATCTCACACCCAGCAAGATACCACCCGATCTTCCTCGCGGAGGGAGGCAATGCCAATCAAAATCAACACCACCCGCAAGAGAGGAAAGAAACTGGGGCGCAAAGTTATCTCTACTAGTTTCCGATAGAGTAATAAAATCTAAACGATGCTTCAGAGATGCCTCAGCAAGAAACCTTCTTTTAGCCAAGTCTTTCAGACCTCTGCTATTCCAAAAGATTCCTTTCATCACTCATCATGAAATTTTTTAGTAGTCCGAATCCTAGCACTCCTACAAACTGCAGAATCGGGATAAATTTTCCGTTTCCACTTGCGCTTTGGTTTACTAGGTTCTGTCTCCCGGTCCTCATAACCGGGCTCAGCGGAACTAACAACTGCATTATCTATGGGCATATCATCGTCCTCAGACTCATGATTGGAGGGTGCTAGATCCGCACACATATCATCGAGCACTCTGACCCCTAACGCATCAATCTCATTATCATTCATGGGTTTAACCGCGGCGAGATTACGAATAGTCTCTAAGGCGCGCTCCGCCTCCAAATCTAACAAATCATTCACCGAATTGGAAATCTCACTATCAGTAGCCCCTAGTGAAACTCCTAATTGGTTTGCATTATTTATAATTTCCTCATTAGAAAAATGCAATAAAGAATTAGATATGTTGACGGACATACCAGTAGAGATCTCAGCATCATGAAGCTTGGCCGCCCTCATAGCGCACCTCTGCTGCATGTCATCAACCTCCGGAAGGTCCTGAATGCGAGCACTCATCCGTCTCCCCGTCGAGACCGGGTCAGGGATCCCGCCAAAAGCAACGACCTCCTCCCTAGTAAATCCTCGCGCTGAATCCCACAAAGGGTCAACCAAGGTTACCGGAGGAGGCGGCTGCGGGCTCCCATGCCCCTCGGACAAGTGCCCCACACCGAGGCCCATGGCCACGGGCACGTTGGGAGAGAGGATGGCGGGGGCCGCCTGCCCGAGCCCTCCTCCCGCCCCACCCTTCGGCATAGAGCGGGTCGTCGTCGTCGTAGGAGACGCGGTCCTCCTGACCGCCGAAGAGGAAGGAGGAGCCAGGGCCACCTGCCCCAAACCCCCCTCCCCCAGCGCCTCTGGAAGCGCGGGCGCCGCTGCCACGACCGGAGGAGACGCGCTCCTCCTGACCGCCGAAGAGGAAGGAGGAGCCAGGAACACCTGCCCCAAACTCCCCTCCCCCAACGCCTCAGAAAGCGCGGGCGCCGCCGCCACGACCGGAGGAGAAAGAGCCGAGGCCGCCTGCCTCGGGCCCCCTCTCCCAGCACCAGCCGATCCCACCGTGACCGGCGACGCCGACGTCGGGATAGGGAGGAGAGAAGTCGAGGCCACCTGCCCCGAGCCCCCTCCCCCACGCCCCACCTCGGCCGCAGTCGTCCTCTCCGGATCCTCGACCACAGGTGAGTAGGAAAATAGTTTTATGGATTAATACATTTGACAAAGAAGGTGTATATATACAGAAAATATAATGTGCGGTGGGGTCAAAAGATTCAACTTCTCAGGAGACGATAATAAATGCGTAGAAGCACATACACATTCTACCAAGTGAAAAAATGCGATGGAAAATAAAACAATGAACAAGTAAATACATTCTCCACCAACCTTCATGTGTGTGAATAATGATTTCCCTATATATGAGTCTCTGCTAGCACAAGCAAATAGCAAGATCTATTAGCAAGGTCTATTGATTCATCGACTCTACAACATTTATTCTTCCATCCATTTGACATCTAGATTACAAATAAGTAGTGATTACACTCACAGAGAAAATGACATGAGAAGAACAGAATGTGCAAAAACATCTGGGAATAAGAGACGGCAGGAGAGAAACAATCCTTACTCAATGAATACTTCATTCTATTACTGCAAATACCCCCTATGACGGTTCTGTGGACACCAAAGGTAATGCATACTTCGAGAAAAACCATCTACTGGTGGTCTAGGTACACCACTACACCAGTAGCAAGCTTAGACTCAACTCTGTGAAAAATATTCATAACAGTACACGACTTCTTGCATGATCGAAAAGGAAATCATTTTTTCGAAAAAGGGGGACTCCCCGGCCTCTGCATCAAAAAGATGCATACGGCCAACTTATATAAATAAGCAAATAGGTTCAAAGGTCTGACAGTCTAAACGAAAGGAAAAAAGCTCACAGAGCGCAAAACAAGTAAGCAAACATGAGGCCACAACCGGCTGGCAAAAAAAAGATAGGAAAACTAATTGCCTATCCCATTACATGACCGCCATCCAAACCGGTTGAAAATAGCCCGAGCTACCATCTCCCACCGGATAGATCCAGTAACCAAACGCTCCCTGGCCTCCGTCGGAGTGAGTAGCCACCACATACGGATCAACGCAGTGGCTCGGAAGATAACCTGCAAAAAATGAATATTTGTTGTTCTATTAAAAACCAAATCATTCCTGCAGTTCGAAACTGCCCACAATAGAGCACATACTCCTACGTGAATGTGTCTCGCTGTTTCGGGATCTATCCCGTTAAGCCACGTCCCAAATAACGTGCTAACAGAATTCGGGGTAGTAATGTTAAACGCTATGTGAACCGACCGCCATAATTTTTTTGCTAACGGGCAGTCAAGAAAAGGAAATCATATAACATGTATTAACTGGATTCTTGTTTGCTTTCTTCTTTCACGAGGGCCTGGTTTCCCTCCCTGCATCTTTGTGAACACTAACAAGATACTTCTTTGTTGGGTGTATCATGTGCTCCCTCTCCTTAGTGTCACCGTGTTCCAGCCATGGAGCATCCACCCTACACGGGCTAGTTCTGCCTGACCTTGCAACAGTTGCGCAAATTCTATTTTTATCTATGCCTATAAGGCTGCAAGAAAGATTGATGTGTGTCATATTTGTACCATGCTCCAATACAGGACAGCATATCGAGTTGTCTATCTAGATGTTTGCAATATGTTCCGAAAGAAGGGTTCTGGTTGTTCAATGAATAGTTTTCGATTAGCTCTGTTTTCTTTTGCATCTCCATATACAGGCTAAAAAGGATTTTTTTTTTCTTCTTTCTTTCTTGTGATGCAGAGGTTCGGATTACACAAGAATAGAAGTTTATAGTTATCATTGATGGGGTCCTTCAGATAGATCAATGTTTGCATACGTAATATGATGTAGATGGATGTACGCTTGCTTGTCCTCATACTATGTTTTGTAACCATTTTTGTTATTTGGTTGAGCGGAGTTATAAAATTGAATAGGAGTTGTTCACTGGACTAACTTAAGTGGTGGTGCGGTGGATCCATCGTGCTCTCATGCCTGACCTTGTCCCGTTGGTTGTTCATCTTCTGTTCCTCATTCATTGGCCTAATGCACATCTTTTCTTCCTAGTTGGTTTCCATCCATGACCCCCATGCAATCCATCTCCTAGTGACTGGCGAGAAGTGAGATGGCAGCCACAAGCTATCAGGTTTATCTTTACAACCACAAGTGACAAATATATGTAGTGAAGTAAGAGCCTCTCGGTAGTAAACTATTTCCCTCTTCTTTTACTCTATGTATTTGTTGTAATGCAGCTTGGGGTAATATACTTCTATCTGTATCCTTGCATTCAATTTTGCAAAAGTTATACTTCCCGAATTATATATTGACTTGTATAAGTACTCAGTTAACTGTTTATTAGAAGTTTTACTATATTAGGCCTTAAGTTCACTATTTTTATAGCAAGATAACAAGGTTAGGTGATTTATTGTTGTTTATGCGGTTAGTATTAACTTCTCTAAAGAAAACATATATGTAGAGTGAAAAATGTTTCAACTCATAAACGAGTAGAAACCAGCCTGTAGAAGTACTACACTAGTATTGTTCCAATGAATATATGTCATGCAAAATTAAGCAATGAACATTTAAGTAAATTCTCCACCCACCTTCACTTGTGCGAGTAATGCTTTCACTATATATCCAGGTCTACATCCGCATGAGCAGATAGTAAGGTTCAGTAATTCATCCACACTGTTTAATATTTCCTGCTTCATTTATTTGACATGTTATTACATGAACGAATAGGTGCGAGCACACACAAAGAGAAGACGATGAGAGAAGAATCAGATGGATGCAACATGTAGGAATCAGAGACGTCAGGAGAGAAGCAATATTTACCGAATGTATACATTGGCCCAGTGCTAACACCATGGTCTCTACAAGCCTGAGGACTTCAGCAACTAACACCATGGTCTCTACTAATCCGAGGAGTCCGGCAACTGTATGGAACTGGCCTGCGGTGGTGACACCATGCCCAAGTATCTTTAGGGGCAATCGTCCTTCACTCTTTGTGCTTCTCCATGTAAGCTAGTGCCACTATCAGCAAATGTATGCTCTACTTGTCGTCCGTTCAACTATGCCTTGCTGTCTCCATTTAGTTACTTCAGCGAGACAGCTTGGCACCAATTTCCTTCGGGAGCGGTTATATGTATGTCGTCTGAAAATTTATTTTGATTGAGTCGATTTTCTTGGCCATTACACTAAAGATCCAATGGATGTTCTTCTTTCTTTTTCCTCCTGCAACCATTCTTCCTTCCACAAAATCGACCAGCAAAAATTGCAAATTCGTTCAACTTACATGTAGCTGTTGTGATTTCCTTCTTGTAACTGGTTCGAGTGACAATTCCAAGAGGAAAAAGGATGCTATGTTAAGTGTTTGAGTTTACCCGTAACTATATGTTACCCCAACTATGAATGTATCGCATTAGCGAGATAGTTTAGTGTGAACTTGGAGTTTGGAAATCTAACGAGTTGCAATTCACACGCTTTCACTTTTTTTCGGATTAGTTTGTCTCAATATCCTTACCACATCAAATCTTAACTACCTGGAAAATAATTTCCTTAACTATGCAGATAGCAAAAGTTTATCCAAGGAATCACGGCCAAATGGGTACAACTCCGGTATGAACATGACGGACACAAGTCCGTTTGATTATACAGATCAGAAAAGAAAAGAACTTGGTTACAATTTACTCTGTACCCTGTGGCTTCCTGCAGTTAGAAGCACAAGTCACCAACGAATGAACACGAAATGAAGAGAAAGAATTAGCAGTCACAACCACGGCTTGAGATTAACTGAATAATGGCACACGAGGGTCTCAAAGCAGTCGATCCCATCAAACTCCGGCGCGAACCGTGGCTGCAGCAGCGATGGCGACTGTGATTTCCCCTTGTCCGGCCACAGCTCTGCCTCCGCCGGCACATGGCCCTGCTTCCCTTGCTGCCCTGCTCCATCCTGGTCGTCCTCCTGCAGCTTCCTCCCTTGCCAGGAGAGCCAAGCCCAGCTCCCACCGGGGGCGATGTCCGCCGGCGACGCGCTCAGGATCGAGAAGGCCAGCACATTTTCCATACTCTAACTGAGACGGGATGACTCCTACAGCAACTCCGGTGGCCGATGGCTTCTTGCACGCCCGCTCTCTGACGTTTCTTTAATAGACAAATTGGCTTTGCTTGCTTGCTCGGTTTGGTGAATGAAAAGAGGGGACGCGACCTGGCTTATATACGGCGGAGCATGGTCATGGTCATGGAGGAAGCTTTGGGCATGACAGTTTGTTGCGCTGGAGGAGTGCAGAAAATTCGTGGACGCAGCCGCAAGGGAGAACCAGCGAGCCAAGCTCGTGACGCATGCGGTGGCGTGTTGGAAGTTGCAACCGCCTCACGGTTTCGCGGCCTCGCTCTATTTTCCTGTCAGTTTTTCTTGTGCTGCCTTCTCTGCCCCGTGTCATTGGGTTTCCACGTGCCCATGGCATGACATGTCCGCACGGTCCTTGTTTCACAAATATCAGTGTTTCAAATGAAAACCATCGTCCATCACACACAACTCAATCTTCAAACTTTTTTCATGTTTAAAACCATCATCCATCACACACAACCGTCAGTTTTTTGCTGTAATGCTCTCAAATATTTACTACACTCTATAGCGGTCCAACGATGACAACATGCCAAGATTCATCATTTTCGGAACTTGTTTGCATGCGATGTAGAACCGAAGAGTTTTTTTTGTCCTTTTTAATGACCGAAAAATCAGTTAATGCTTTATAAATAGCAAAGCAATTCAAAAAGTTTGAAGTGGAAATGATGTGGAAAAACTGAGTTGTGTGTGGTAGTTGGCATTGGTATTTAGGTGTGGCGGGGGCAGAGCCTTGCCCACCATTGCTCCACCCACACAGGGGGCATCTCTGTTTTCCCCAAAAGGATCTAAAAAACAGTTGCATTTTCCCACAAATCGAAATCGCGTGGTCACCCTCCTTTCCAGCGCGCTGCCACACCCCCAAACCCATCATCGCCGGCACGAACCTCCTCTTACCGCCATCAGACACGCGCGCACACGATCAGTGCACCCGCGAACGCAAGCACGCGTGGTGGCCTCGCAGGCTGGTGCCCATGTGGGATCAGCGCGACTGCGGATGCTAGCACACGCGGCAGTCAGCCGGCCAGGTCAGCCATGTCATGCGCGAGGTCACCTGGTTATATGCAAGTCTACATCCAAAGGAGCGGATAGCAAAGTTCAGTCATTCACCCACACACATATTGTTATTTGCTCCTCCATTTATTTGACGTGTTAGCACATAAATACGTGTGAGCACATACAACGAGATTATTTTTTGAGCTCCACACTGAGACAATGAGGAGGGAAGAACCAATATTTACTAATCAAATCGATTCGCCTGCAGTAAACACCAGAGTATCGAGAACCCAGATGATTAGGGCTATTTGTATAAAATTACCTTTATTTGTATAAAATTACCTTTCATGATGGTAAAGGTCGCTAGTAGGTTTGGTGGGACTTGACCAATCTTCACGTAGTTGTCTGTAAAATGACCTCCATGCTGCTCCATTTGGCTTGTTTCTCGTAGTATCAGTAAACGTGTGCTCTCCTTGTCTTCTATTCAATTATGCCTAGTTAATCCCATCCAGTTACTCGAGTGAGACACTGTTTTGACACCAGTTTCTCTTTGTAAGTGATTTGATACATAATTCTGTGGGAGAGACAATAAATGCATGCCTAATTATGCATGTTTGCTAATGAATACGTGTTACCCCCAACGATGAACATAACCCACTAGCCAAGAAGTTTAGTGCAAGTTTGGAGTTTGGACATCCAGCGAGGTGCGCTTGACACGTGTCCTATTCATTTCAGATCACCCAGCTCCAATTTTACAGTAGTTTGTCTAAACATCCCTGCCATGTCATCACGTCAAGCCTTAAAAACCAAAGCGAAATGGTTAGCTCTGTATACTATACAACATGGGACTTCAGTTAGGTGCACATGTGAACAACGAAAGAACACGCCGATCGTCTGGTGGTCAAACGAATAGTAAAAATCCAATTGCCATGCCTGCTAACTATTGTATGAACATGTTGGTAAATTACATACTATAGCTTGGTAATTTTTAACCCGAAACTAGGTTGTCGGAACATGCAAACAAGAGATCTAGTTTCGAAGATCTTATTGATAGAGTTTAATGTGAAAAGATTTTTTTATCATCTCAATAGTTTGAGCCAGCAGTCCGACAGTGAAAACCTGAACAAACAGCCTCACTCGTTCAGTTTGTAAAACTACCCTACCGTGTCAAGGAAGGATGCGCACGGAATTTATTTATCTCCTTTGACACCACGGATGGCCAAACCCCTAGCCACGCATGCACCCAAACATACATTGTAGAACTTTGCACGTGGTGCCTACCGACGCCCCCCCCCCCCACACACACACACACCAGTTTCTCATTTTTAGAGGGGAGCCACCGAGGATAGCACCATGAAAGAAACAAAACAAGAGAAGTAAGGCAGTCGATCCCATCAAACTCGGGGGCGAACCGCGGCTGCAGTGGCAAGGCGCCTGCGATTTCACCTTGCCCGCCCACTGCTTTGTCTCTGACGGCAGACGACCTTGCTTCCCCTAGTGCTCTGCTCCCGCCTAGTCGTCCTCCTTTAGCCTCCTCCCCCGCCAGGAGAGACGAGCCCAGCTGCCGCATGCGCCCGAGCCAGGGGTGATGTCGGCCGGTGACGCGCTCGGGATGGAGAAGGCCAGCTCGTAGCACCTTGTCCATCCTAGATTGGAGACGGGGATGGTTCCTACAGCAGCTCCAGTGGCTGATACTTTCCTGGGCGCACGCTCTATGACTTGCTTCAATCAATTAATTGGCTTTTCTCGCTTGCTTGCTTGTCCAGGTTGTTGAAAGGAGGGAGGGATGGGACTTATATACGGCGGAGCATGGGAGAAGCAAATTGAATTCATGGATCATGGCAAGTTTTAGTAATTCATCATGGAAAATTTGCTTTATAGATCATGACAATTTTAGTTTATATTTCATGGCAAATTTAGTATTTGGACCATGTCAATTCTTGTTTTTTTGACCATCGCAATTATTTTTGTATGAACCATGGCAAATTTTAGTGCATCTATCGACAATTTTTAGTAATTCACCTTGGTAATTTTAGTTTGTGGTTCATGGCGTATTTGAGTCATTGACCATGCAATTTTAAAGTGGTTGACGACGGATTTCTTTTTAATTATGAATCATGTCAAAATTATTTCATGGATCATGGCAAATTTTAGTAATTCACCATGGCAAGTGTAGTTTCTTAATTTCCTTTTTATAACATGTCAAAATTTACTTTAAATGTAGAAGAAAAAGTAGTTGATACATATCATGACATCTTTAGTGTAAACGCCATAAAAATTTATGTGCAATAGACATGGCAACTTTTAACCCAAAATAAAAACCGTCGTAACATATCGATATGAGATCTAGTTTCGAAGATCTCGCCGCGACGGATTTATGGTGAAAACTTTTTTCAATCGGATTTTTCACTTAAGAGATGATACATTTTAAAAACTGAAAACCCAAAAGATCCTTATTGACACCATCTGTTTTGTCCCTCTTTGCAGCCCACACGTGTGGCACTTATCATGGGACAAACTTAAATTCAAAGCCAATGAAGGTATTTCGACCATTGATTCATAGATCATTGCTGTGTGATATAGTACTACACGACTACTACAGTAGTACTGGTTTGGCTCTATAAATGTCACTGATTCTAATCCCGCTTTTCATCTATGCCAATATAAAAAGACTCAAAGGAGCAGATCCAAACCATCTCAACCGTCAAATCATGTTATCTAGCGGTTCAAATCGCTCCAATGTTGAGCACCAAACACGTTTAACATTCTAATTACCCACCACTGACATTGGTTATAAACATGTTTTGACTCAACGCTATCCCATGAAATCTGCCATGTAATTAATATCCTACCATTCCCGTGAAAATGTAATTGATATCTTATCAAATACCAACGTGCAACAGATATATCTTACCTAATATAACGTGCAACTAATATCCTACCTAATATAAACGTGCATTGCACGTACATTATTATTAGTATTGTAAGGAACACACTTTCCATGTCTCTATCTCTGTGCTTCGGAAGTGTGCATGCAAGAATGCAAGTGTCTTGATGCATATATAGTGAGAATGGAAGACATTAGGAAAGTTGTGTCAGGTACAAACTCATACGTTGATATGAACCATAGGATACCTCGCACTGCAGATCCAGGTCTTGGGTCACTAAGCAGCTTGGCCTTCTTAGCCATCTCTCAAGCATCTACTTTTAGTTAATCTCCTCCGAGACATTTGACTATGGTTTCGATGCTGCTATGTGTATCTTCCTGTTGCAGCCCCATCCGACGCTTCTCCTTGTCCAACCCACGCTTTCAACGACAGTGACATTTTTCTGATAGTCCGTCTGGCCAATACGACGGATGAAGATGCAAGAAACAAAGCATTCAGACCAGTAGACATGCATAGTATGCTTGTACAGGTTGTTCCGTATGAACTTCACGTTCAGAAAAAAGTTGATCAGTTAATTGTGCAAGTTTGCCTGTGAGTACATGTTACCCCCCAACAACTAAAGTGAGGCATTGGTCAGGAGTTTATTGCGAGTTTGGACATCTAGGGTGTTGTAGTTGACACGTGTCCAGTTATGGATTAGTTTGTTTGAGGCTTTGAGTGTCCCAACAACGTTGAGCATTATCTACTCGGCTAATAATGTCTTATCCAAAGAATCAAGGCCATCTTGGTCTCTTGCTCCCATATGAACAAGACGGACACAAGTCCATTAGTTTACAAACCAGAAAAAGAGAAGAACATGGTTACAATTTATACACAAGGACAAGGTAGCTCGGTTTCTGCACAACCTGTGTCTTCAGTTAGAAGCACAAGTCAACAACAAATTGACAACCACACAGATCATCCGCAGATCAAACAAAGAAAGAATTAATAGTCACTTGCGCGCCATACAACAAACTGATCAATGGCACATGATGGTCTCGAAGCAGTCAATCCCATCGAACTTTGGTGCAAACCGCGGCCATGGCAGCGACAACGACTGCGATTTTCCCTTTCCGGGATGTTGCTCTTTTTCTGCCGGCAGACCGCCGTGCTTCCCCTGTCTTCCTGCTCCGGCCTAGTCGTCCTCCTGCAGCTTCCAACCCCGCCAGGAGAGACGAGCCCAGCTATTTCCAGCTCTGGGGGCGATGTCCACCGGTGACACGCTCAGGATCAAGAAGAGTTTTCCTTTTTCACATGAGCAGAGTTCTCCATTGGCTTTTCTCCACTTCTAGTTTTGGGCCATTGGCCTGCTCAGCCTGGCATTATATTGGCCCTCATTTTTGAGGCGGCATGTGCTAATGCAGGAAATTCTTTCAATTACTTTTAGAAAATTCTTAAAAGAGCATTAAGCTAATTTATGCCAGTGAATTTTAGGTCCCACCAGTTCAATTTTCTATGCAATCTGCCCTTTTGCTTACTTTCTAATCTTGTCAGTTACTTCCACAACTTCGCACTTGAGTCCATGTATGTATCATTCACACTCCATCACAATGTTTTTTAGGGGTCACTCCATCACAATGTTACAACATGCGTGGCCTCTTTCTAGAAAGGACCAATTACAAATAATCATAACACAAAGTATCCAAAATTTAAAAGAAAAAATATAAATCCAACCTTCATCATTACCACTGCAAAGACAGGAGAAGGGGTCACCACTCCTTGCCATTGAATGTGATGTCGTTAGGGAAGGGGGGCGTCAGAGGTAGTTTTCGAAATGAGTCACAAGAAGCAAAGTGGGTGAATATTGTTTCAGGCTGATTACTTGACTTAGATGTTTTGCAACATTTTGATACAAATGCCATAAACAAAAAAGATGTCGTGTTGTTGGGAAAACTCTTCCAATAGCATTTATAATGGCGGCATATCGATCGGTGAATATTGTTTCAGGCTACTTACCCGACATAGCTTGTAGAAAGGTTCTAAAAACCAACTGAAAGGTATTTGCAGATTCATTATATAGTAGTGCTGCACCAAAAAGAATAGTCTGCTTGTGATGATTAACACCAATAAACGGAGCAAATGGCAATTGAAACATGTTAGTTGAAAATGTGGTGTCAAAGGAAAGGGCATCTCCAAAGACAGAATAGTCCATAATAGCATGCCCATCAATCCAAAAGATGTTCATTATTGTACCATCATCATCATCTAACTGCATGTCATAGAAAAATGAAGGGTCCTCTACTTGCTTGTTCTTTAGATACTCCATTAATGTCTGTGCATCTTTGGTTTCCAAATACTTTGAGCGCTCACTTCATAAGTAATTGTTGCAATCCATTTGCAAGAAGCATATAGCATCTTTACCATACCGAAGATCACAGAAATCATATATTTCAGCTTGTTTAATTCCCGATGTTCTCATTTGCTTAATCATGTGGCGATCGGCATGTAAGAGTTGACGCTGTGGCCTAAACATGTGCCTCTTATATGGACTTACTAGCTGGTGATTATGGTCGGTAAAACCTTTCTGAGCTCTCCAAATTCCCTCCTGAGTGATGCTGAATTGAGCATAAGAACTGTAATGCTAAACTTCAAGTGGCACTTTCTAATGCTAAATCCCTTGGTTTGAGCATAAGAGTTGTAAAATTGGTACGCCTCTTCCTCAGACTGAAAGCACATCCCAACTCTTGGAGCCTTATCTGCATCTTGTAAGTCATGATCATTCATTGGTGTGCTGCTCGTCCTCGGCTGGCCATTAGTCTCAATCACCGGCAATTGCTGCAAGGGTAAGCACTAGAATCAATCGAGATAGGCTTCAGGAAGGAAGCAACGTGCTTGTTGTCACATGTGAACTGAACTTACCCTCACTGGAGGAGCCGTGGGTGGACATGGTTCTAGAGGAGACGGTTCCGGCTGCTTTTCACGGATAAACTATGGGAATCAGAGATGTCAGGAAACAGATGAAGTTACCTAGCGAGTCCATTGGCCTGCAGTAAACACCATGGTGTCTCGAGAACTGACGATGCCTGCCTCTTCAAAGACATGGCCTGCTATGGTAATTGTCAGCAAGAGTGTTCCTCGTGGCAATTGAGCTCAAGTCCATCATTCGTGGCAAACAAAGAGCGAAACTAGCAAATAATTGCATCGAGTTCCATAGTCACGCAGCGGTGGCAGCGGCGGCAGCAGCAGCGCAGAAAGTCCTAGGTAGTCGAGCCTGAAGCTAGCGGGTCCATGGCCATGGAGAGGTTCCTGACGGCGCTTGTCTTCTGCGAGGCACCCGTCGATGGCTACGGTGTTAGATTTAATCTTGATCCATCATGTATCTGCATTGTTATTTTCGTACTGCATGCAGTTTACCTTAGGACTGTTCCGGCAAAGTCATGGCTGCAACGTGCAAGGGCGCGAGATGCCGTCCGACCGTGCGATGCGGTGTGGTAGAGCCGTGTGACGCGGCAACATCATGTGAAGCGGTGAGCAGTGTGAGCAGCTGGAGCGTGACAAGCTGCATGGTCAAGTAGTTCTGGCTGCAGGGGCTCTCCGGCAAGTCAACGGCGCAACGTTTGACGGCCTTCACTGCTTCGACACCGTCGTCATGCTTCAAGGGTCCTCTGGTTGATTTTTTTAGGAACGTACATGTGTGTCTGTAATTGCATTCATTTCTTAGTTTTGGAACGTACTACCTCCGTTCTAGTTTATCAATCCCCATTATTTTAGATCATATTTTGATCATTGTTTTAGCTAATAAAATATAAGTTATATATAAAAAGTAATATCCAAATATGAATCAAATCATTTGTGGGTACACACATTAACATTTTTTTTGTTAAATATATGGTGAAATATTGACTCAAAATACGATGGGGACTAATAAATCCAGATGGAAGTAGCACAAGTGATTACTTGAATCAGGTAGACTGGTGACACGTCCGTATATGTGCTCTCCGTGATTTTTAGTTGCAGTACTAATGGACGAGTGCATACGCTTCAATACAAATGAAAGGAAACTATAAGGACACTCCCCTCGGCCATTTTCATCATTCATGGCACCGCCACATGTTATCAGAAAAGCAGCTGACCGGTGCAAAAAAAGAGAGGAACAATCGGCTGGTTGCCGGCGGTAGTGCGAAGGGTTTCACTAGCACAGACGGGGCTTCAAGCCGTGACACTCACCCCAGTGCTATATATAGTCCACTGCATCACCCTCCCACTACAGTCCCGCCAACTACAACAACTGGACCATCCCCGACCGAACCTTGATGACAGTGGCGGCGAAGCTACATGTGCCGAAACTCACCCCTCTCAGTGGATCCACCCGCCAGTCAACGAATGCTAGCAATAGTGTAATGCGTTGTTCTTTTGGTCTTTGTTTGTGAGGGCTTGAAATCACTTGGATGAACACATTTATCTTTTTTTAGCGTATCGCTCTATGGACATGAATACACCCTTTTTTATTGAAGTACAAGCAAGTTAACCATTTTTTATTTTTTTAAACAGAGTTTATTATCTATTAATATGGGACAGCTTTAAAATATTGTATATATGGCCACACATAATTAAAAAAATACTCAATGTATGATAGGGTTCAAAGATTCAATCAATGCATGAACATATGCATGATTGTTTGCTAGAAAAGCGCACATGTATTCAATAAATGAATGAATTTCCATGAAAATAGAAAAATAAATAAACAAATAAATACTCCACCAACCTTTACTTGTGTATGTACTATAATGCTTTCCTTATATATGCGAGCCTATGTTCACGTGAGCCTATAGCAGGGCCAAATAGTTCATCCGCAGTTTCATATTTACTAGTGGTTCTGTTTGAATGTCATAAGATAAATAGTAGAAACCACATAAACAAATAAGAGAAGTGAACCAGAGGAGCAGCGAATGGATGGCAAGCATGAAGAAATTAGAGACACCAGGAGAAACTTTGTTTGGTGTGGTTACTAGACTGTCCACGGTTAAAGCATGGACCAAACGTAGGACGGGGAGCTATAGCTCGAAGTTCTTGTGCTGCATTGTTGGTGGAGGCGGGCAAGGCGCATTAAAGGTTGATGTTGGAACATCAGTGGCACGGCTAGATGTGGATCCACACCCGGTGCTTATGAGGCATCAGGTTGGAGTTGGAGGAGAAAACGTGTTGAGTATCGTGCTTGTTTAGGACATATAGGATTGTGTATGATTTATTTTATCTTGCCTTGTAGTCCAAACAGTCATGTACTCACTATATATATCTATATCTATCTATCTATCTATCTATCTATATCTATCTATCTATACTTACTTCTAATAATTTGAGACTCCCTAGAAATTCCCACATTAATTAGAAATTAGGAGCCGTTTATCTGGTGGGATCAGATTATAACGGTGTAGATCATCTGAAAAAAAAAATTGGCCAGTAAAAAAATGAGACCTGTGAAATTTGAAAATTTGAAAAGGAGTAGATTTGCGGTGGGACCAGATAATAACGCTGTAGATCTTCCGAATTTGTTTTGGCTCAGTAAAAAAATAGACGTATGAGATTAGCTCATGTACGAGGAAGACATGAAAAGGAGTAGATTAGATCAGGTATGTTGCGATGCAAAAAGTAAATAAAAAATAGCTCACGTATGTGGAACATGTGAAAAAGGTGGAATGGTGGAAAGGAGGAGGCTGACCACGTACCGGAGACTGACTCACGTACGTGAACCAACTTTAAAAAAATCACGGACATTGGCTCAGGTATATGCACTAACTTAAAAAAACTAACGTACGTGCAAGACAAGAAAAGAATGAGATTAACTCAGCTATGTGGTCCCCTGGCTCCAGCCCAATGGAAAAATTTATTGTACATCTACCGGCCACTTTGTTTCCTTATCAATTGTCTTCCGTTTATTCTTCACCACAGATCATTGTTTGTGTTCCCTCAGTGTACCCTAATAGTTAGGGTTCGCATGCCCTGATCTCTCTTATCTCTCCGCTCATGAATTTCATGGATGCCCCTCTATCAGCACCACACCTAATCCATCAATATCACTTTCCGATATGGGATCCATCGGTTTTTTCATTTCGGCTGATACATGGATGAACTCCATCAATGATAATTCCAGATGAACTCAATCAATGGTGATTCCGGTCGAACGGCTACGTTAACTTATGTCGAATCGTGACGCCTTGGTAGCCTCACCACATTACATGTCACCAGGGGCATGCCGCTGCTGCCACCATGACCCGGTGTCGATCTCAAAGACGTAGCTATCAGGTAGTAGGATCGTCTCCACCACGACCCATCATGCTACACGTGCAGGTTCTCAAACCTCAGGCCCGCTGTTTGAGAGTACCATGCACGCCGGCGTGTTGCACGAGACCTCACAAGGATATCCGACAAGACTGGAGAGTCGAGCAGTCATGGCGTCAAACGTCCATGTTTTTTTGATAATGTCAAACGTCCACGGTTAGCAGTTGCACACTGATATGAATGTTAAATAAATCACAGAGATGCAACAAAGGAAAAGGATGAGATTGGCTCAAGTACGTGCGCCAACTTAAAAAAACTCAGTACGTGCAAGAAAAGAAAAGAATGAGATTAACTCAGCTATGTGGTCCCTTGGCTCCAGCCCATTGGAAAAATTTATTGTACATCTACCGGCCACTTTGTTTCCTTATCAATTGTCTTCCGTTTATTCTTCACCACAGATCATTGTTTGTGTTCCCTCAGTGTACCCTAATAGTTAGGGTTCGCATGCCCTGATCTCTCTTATCTCTTCGCTCATGAATTTCATGGATGCCCCTCTATCAGCACCACACCTAATCCATCAATATCACTTTCCGATATGGGATCCATCGGTTTTTTCATTTCGGCTGATACATGGATGAACTCCATCAATGATAATTCCAGATGAACTCAATCAATGGTGATTCCGGTCAAATGGCTACGTTAACTTATGTCGAATCGTGACGCCTTGGTAGCCTCACCACATTACATGTCACCAGGGGCATGCCGCTGCTGCCACCATGACCCGGTGTCGATCTCAAAGACGTAGCTATCAGGTAGTAGGATCGTCTCCACCACGAACCATCATGCTACATGTGCAGCTTCTCAAACCTAAGGCCCGCTGTTTGAGAGTACCATGCATGTCGGCGTGTTGCACGAGACCTCACAAGGATATCCGACAAGACTGAAGAGTCGAGCAATCATGGTGTCAAACGTCCATGATTTTTTTTGATAATGTCATACGTCCACTGTTAGCAGTTGCACACTGATATGAATGTTTAGTTTTAGGTTCTGTACATTGGCGTTGGGCAGGAGCAGTGACGGAGTCCCAAAGAAATCAAAATAATTGTGGATGCTGTAAGTACTATTCTCATTGGAAGAAAAAAAACTTCTTCAAGAATTGAGGTAATCAAAGAATGGTGCTCAAGATAGGGTGTTTCAATTCTCATATTGATATTCATTTTTTTTGTTCGGATTTCTGGAAGGACTATTTTTCTTCCCTCGAACAAAAGTTTAATTTTCTATTTTTTGTAGATTAGTGCGTTGTTCTGTTTAAATTTTGGCGGATATATAATTTTTTTGGACCATTCAGGGGAGCTACATGTGTATTCATTAAGAAAGAAGATGATACAGCGGAAAAGAAAGCATGACCAGTGCATAGCCAAAGCGACACGACCCAAAAGTCTAGATACATAATTGCTTGGAATTGATTCAGGTATTTCTTCTTGACTTTGCATGGGAGAGATCATATTTAATTACTCGCTTCCACTTTATCACAGACGTTTGGTCCTCAAAGATCTTGACATTCATATTATACACGATATATTTGATGTTGTTACAACAATGACACATGGGGACGGGATCCACATGACAGTGACTGTAACAACATTGTTGTAGTTTGCTTCTTAGTTGCAAATATAGGGCAAACTCCTTGCTACGGAAAAAACGCGGTCCTGATTAATTATATGATGGTAGTTACGCTTTACTTTTCTTTCTAATCACATAGTTCGTGCCTATTAAGATTTTTTTCTTAAACCACGTCAAGAAGTCTGACTATTTGATTAGTACTTAGCATAGCATGATTATTATACTGAATTTTAACTAATACTAGCCCGTGCAAGTGCACGGATTGACGACTAATGCCCATAGCGCTCAAACAATACATCAACTATACGACTAATTCGCTCCCCTCTGTTCCTCTTACAAAACAGCGTCGCGGTTATCCTTGCTAGCTAGCTTGATTCTTCCAACACGACATCGCCATGCCTGGACGTTATAACCTTGCTAACGAGCTCCTCGAAGGCTGTGTACTCAAAGGGGTTGACATGGTGCCTATGAATTAGGTTCAGGCCCTAAAACAGTACACGCACAGCCACCTGATATCTGCTGCGCTGCAGTCCTGCCGACTATTGCACTAGGCAAAATCTTTCAAGCGTGCGCGATGTCCCGCACTGCCGGATCGATGGCCCACACGCAGACGGCAGCGCATCGCCGAACAGCATGGCCGACAGGAGACCCATCCGGGCAAGGCAACGCCAGGTCAACAGCGGCAACGGCGACCTTGCTCTGCACGGTTTACCTTAGATGGTTCGACGACAGGTACACCGCTTGGCCATTCCTCCGATCTGCCCGGTTTGACCCTCTGACCATGTGCCTCTGCGGATACACGCCGCCGACGGCTTGATGGCCAACGACGAATACCGCCTCAATACAACAACGGGCGGCGTCACGCCGAGCTGCCGAACAGCCGAAGCAACGACACACATCCATCCCGGACAGGGCACCAGCTGAGTTCCCCAACTGAGTTCCAAGTGTCGCCTCTCCCAGCCCGTCCATATCCTACCACCATAAACAGGTCACAGCTCACCTGCTAATTTGTTTTGTTGGAGCGATCGTGACCCATCCCGGGCAGCACGGCGCTTGTAGGGGCGGTGTCTTGCCGGGTCGCCTCACGCCACCTCTCCCACTCCGTAAACAACGGATCCCGTCGAACTCTCTCATGTCGTTCTTGCTTCCTGCCGTGCGCCGGTCAGAGTCGGCGTCCCCGCTCCTTCAACCACCCCGCTGGCCCGTACGTGTATATACATCAGTCGGCTTGTGCTGGAAAGCACATCCAAACCAGAGTTCAGAGACAAAGCAAGACAGAGGAACATAGCAACAGCCGAAAGAACAGTTGTTTGCTACACAGCGCAGACCAACTTTGCCAGGAAACTCTGTTAGAGGCCGGCAGCTCGGCTACTCGATCATGGACAGGATCTTTGCTTTCTCCATCCTCAGCTCGTCGCCGGCAGAGATTGCTGGGGCCGGGTACGCCATGCGTCTGTCCTGGCGGAGCGGCGGAGGGAAGCAGGCGACGGAGAAGAAGCACCAGGAGGACAAGGTCGAGCGGAGCCCACGGCCGGAGAGGAAGCGGGAGGCCAGCCCGGCACGGTTTGCGCCGGAGTTCGACGGGCTCAACTGCTTCGAGTACATAATATCCTCTTGACTGGGTCGCCGGCTGTCTCCTGGAAGCTTTTCTTCTTTTTCACTTACACACCTGCTCTGTTTCGAAAAAAGAAAACCTACACATCTGTTGCCCTGTGAGATTTGTTGCCTACTGACGAAGAGACTTGGCATGTACACAGCGAGAGAATGAATGAGCTGATAGTTACGCACTGGTTTGTTTACTGATGCTTGTAAGATGGTGTTGTTTACGTTGGGAATCGAAACCATTATTCACCAGGACCCACAAAAACCTTGATACTACTTTATTAGTACAATAGTACAGTACTATGCAAAGAAAAGGGATAACTACACTAGTTGATTGGCTCTGAGTGGCAAACAAAGTGTAAGAACGGACACGTTAGCGTCCTTGTCAACCAACGCCAATGTTTGTTGCCCTGGAGAGGTCGTAGACAGAGTTTGTGGCACCAGCAATACCAACAGGAGCTCAAGCGCAGGCGTTATGGCAGGTCTGTGGTTTCCTGGAGAGATTGCATGGCTGGATAGAGGCCATCTTCTCCATATCGAAGTGTGTCGGGATGCTCAACGCCTCAACGGTGTCCCCGGGTGCTGGATCCACTGTTGAAGAGGGCTGCGCACCTAGGGAAAATATCATGTGCTCCCATTGATTGTGTGCTCTGACTACTCTCGGTGAACCACAGCCGTTAGATACATAATTTAGGCACAGGATGCAACCCGAGCGCTCCGCCCTTAGAAATTTGCAAACAACACCCCAAATGCATATAGAATTAGTAGTATTTCCCCGTCACCTACCTCTAAGCCGTGCGGCTGTTCTCAAATTGGAAAAGAAGGAACTCGAACAAAGTAGGGTGTTGGTCCTCCGGCGGGGGACCTGTGATGCCGGGTGAACTGGGCTCCGAAGTCCGGCGGGCAAACTCGCCCCATCCCCACCCCGCCATTCTCCACCTCGGCACCTTCCCCACCCGATCTGGCGCCTACCTGCAAGATCCGTCGACTCTGGAGAATAGAAGTCCGATCTTCAGGTATGTTGTTAGATGTTAGAACCTTGTGTTATTGTGTGCGTTTGATTGTAATTCATCATTCCCTTCGTGCTGATTTTGTAGCTAATTCTATATTGGAAAAACGTGGCGACATCTCTCTGCATTATTGTGTTAGGCGCAGGAAATTAAGCATTGAAAAATAGCTATATTTTACTCGGACTAGATATTCCAATAATTACGTATAGTACAACTTCAGCAACTCATTGCCTGATATTGTACTTGAGTACAGACTTGAGACTAATTTCATCTGGATGTTCAAATAACTAGAGGTGCAGTGCTTATTAGCACAAGACCGACATTCATTTGCATGTATGTGTGCGACTTCACTAATTTCCGAGATTTCACTATCTATTTGTACACTATTCCATTGAACTTATAGGGCATCTCTGCAAATTTGGCAGGATTGGGGCAGATGCAGCAGGAGTACTCCATGCTTGGGAGACATTGCTACCTCATGACGATTAGCATCCAGAGAAACCTCAATGTTTGTAGCTTTATGTGAAATATCCTTCTCAAAAAATATAAGAACAAAAGAATTCTTATTAATAAACATACCTGTAGTGGACTCTATGTTGCTGGGGAATGCAAGTTGTAGCAATGGGCTACAGAAGGAGTGCATCGAGTAGAAATAAGGCTTCCCTCAATAACAGGAGGAAATCCCAAATCCCCTTCTGTCATATGTAAATTAGGTGTTCTAATGCTTAGCCTCATACCCTCTTACAATAATCCTAAAGTATTATATTCAGTAGTTTTTATTACATGCACAACAACTAAGGCCTTGTACAGCTGTAGAACCAACCTATGATATTCAGTTATTTCGCAAAAAAAACCCTATGATATTCAGTTTTGAATACAATAAATATTCCACCAACTTTCATTGAGCAAAAAAAGATTAATTTCAGCTTATATACTACACTATATATCTCCATCACCACGCTAGATACCAAGCTCCATTGCTCCACTCAATGTTGGTGTATGGCCATCCATTCTATATGCAAACTAAAGAAATGGTGAGAAAAGATCCATATACATACTTAAAAGGTACACATCGGAATATGAGACATCAGGAGAGATGGAAGCATTGGTCGATGGATCGGGCGACCTCTTCTCGTTCGTATTGCTTGCTGCATAATTCAGGAGGAATGTCCAATTCACAGAAAATGTGCTAAATATGTAATAGGTAGTCATTAGTCGATGGATCTGAAGGCGGGAAGATAGTAATGGCGCACCATGGGCAGGTGCGCCATTAGTAAGTTTGAATTTTTTTGAATTTTTTTGCCTCTCCAGATCTTAAAAGCTCCGTATCTTTTTTTCTGTTAGGTTTTTGAGGATTTTGAAAATGTTTAACGGGGTTCCAAATTCGGATGTAACTTTTCGAATAGATGATTTTTCATATAAAAAACTTTTTCATCCGAGTTCGTATGCAAAAGTTATGCCCATTTTTACAAATTCTCGAGAGATTTTGCAAAAAAGTCGAAAATTCATGTTTGTAAATTTTGCTAACAACTAGACCACATATCACATGGGAATCTTATTTTTTTTTTTTTTTGACATTTC
>NC_057814.1:39917009-39925756 GCF_018294505.1 Triticum aestivum | reverse complement strand
GGGGGAATGTTTGGGCAACTAGTAATGGCGCACCATCCCACGGTGCGCCATTAGTAGTTTAAAAAATAAAAATAAAAAAATATTGAATTTTTTTTTGAAACATAATTACTAATGGCGCACCGTGGGACTAGTAATGGCGCACCATCCCACGGTGCGCCATTAGTAGTTTAAAAGAAAAAAAATTACTAATGGCGCACCGTGGATGTGGTGCGCCATTAGTATTTGCACACTAATGGCGCACCAACACATGGTGCGCCATTAGTATTTAGTAATGGCGCACCACATGTACAGTGCGCCATTAGTGTCCATATTGGCTATAGCTGTTTTTGTAGTAGTGAGCGGATCAATGTTGTCTGCTTTATGATCATTTCGTTTAAGGAAATTACGACCTTTATGGCCAAAATGTTCGATATAGTTGAGGGTTTGGAGCCCCTCGAGCAGCTTTTGACCAATTGGTCTCAAATGGTCGTAGATCTATGACCAATTCTTCCAGGGTCACTGACAGAAGGTCACTAGTTGACATATTTCTTGTAGTGAAATACGCCTCTTATGACGGTTCTATAGACGTCCCTCGTTGGAGGCGATGGTGGGTCGGGCATCCCTCGCTCCATTGTTTTCGGGGGAAACCTCACATCTGGGGGAGGCTAATATTAATGGCGGTGCCCGTGGGCGTCGTAGCCCACGTTGGAGGCGTTGAGGGTCCTCCTGGATTGGATGATGGCGACGTTTTCGTCGTCATCCCCGTGGAGGCACCATCTTTCCAGACATTCACCGGTTGGACAGACATGTGGATGGCATAGTGGTTGGATGTCGGTAGGTGGTGGAGTGGTGCTTCATCCTACACATCGATGTCGGCGGATCTCGACGGCGTGGCGCAGTTGAGACTCGGCGCCCGATTGGTGGCGATAGACTCGCCCAAGAGGACGATGAAGTCTGGCGTCGTGGTTGCCACCTCTTTCGGGTTCCCCCAAGCGACACTCTTCTCCTTCTTTTTCGGGTTCCCCCAAGTGACACTCTTTTCATTCTAGGTCTTGAGCTTCTTTGGAGGCCCGGCCGTGAAGGCTGGGATCTTGGCCTGGCCAGGGGTAAGCGGCTCGGTGATGTAAAACCACTCCCACTGCAATTCCTTCACCGTTTTGATGAAGGTGCCCTTGAACCATTCGGCCCTCTTGTTTTTTTACCATGGCCCCTCCACAATCCGCGAGGTCGGAGCCACTGGACTTTGGCTTGATCCCGAAGATCTTCAGCTACAGGCCGATGTGGCTCGCAGTAGAGGAAAGCCTCGCAGACTGTGATGAAGGAGGCGAGGTAGAGAACGGAGTACGGGGCTGTATGCACTACAGGAATCAGCTGATTTGCCTTCTTCCATGGCAGACGGCAAAGGACCAGAGGGCGGACGGCAAAGACCTTTGCCGTTAGCTGCGGACGACAAACATGCCCGGCACAGTAAGTTACGGTAAACAGTTGATTTGCCGTCTGCCATGGCACAGCGGACGACAAAGACCCCTTTGTCGTCGGTGGAAGACGGCAAAGAAGGTGGACGTCAAACAACAGACGTTAGCCATGTTAGGTGGCTAACCGGAGGCTTTGTCATCTACCAGCAGACGACAAACATGCCCTCCCCTTTGCCACGGAGAAAGCCACAGAGAAGCAACGACAAGAGGAGAAGGTCGACCAAGCCTCTCGCCCAGAGATGAAGCGGGAATGCGTTTCGCGCCGGAGTTCGACGACATCAATTGCTTCAAGTCCATTATCTCATTCTGACCGGGTCGCCGACTGTCTTTGCGAGATTTTTCATTTTTTGGCTCTTTTTTTATGCTTAGTCGGTGATGAATAGACATGTTATATGTACAGAGCAAGACAAGGAATCACTGATCATACATTATGGTGGTTTTTCATGCTGTTAATTTGAGCAGTGAATCTTTGTCTTGTCAGATAAAAAAGGACGAGCTCCTTATAAAACCCCACTACCTCCCAACTCAGAATGTGACACACTAAAAAGAGCTGGAGGGGGGGGGGAGCAAGTGGAAGCAAATGCATTTGTTCTCTGAAAAATGCCCCTTTGAACCAGGTGGTACATTTTTTTCGAAAAGGGGGGTCTCCCCGGCCTCTGCATCAGAGTGATGCATACGGCCAACTTATTAACCAAATAAAAAGGTTCCAACAAGGTTCCAAAATCTCCAACTGTAAAAACTAAAAAAAGCTCACACAGAGCCATAATGGGCTAGAAACACAAACTAGCCAAGATAAGACGCCACAACCGGCTGGCTAAAGATAGATAGGTAAACTAATTGCCTATCCTATTACATGACCGCCATCCAAACCGGTTGAAGATATCCCGAGCTACCATCTCCCAGTGGATAGATCCAGTAACCAAATGCTCCCTGGCCTCCATCGGAGTGAGTAGCGACCATGAACAAATCACGGCCGTGGCTCGGAAAATAACCTGCAAAAAGTGAATAAGTGATGTTCTGTTAAAAACCAAATCATTTCTGCAAGTCCAGATAGTCCACAGCAAAGCGCAAACTCCAACACGAATATGTCTCGCTAAGTCAGGCTCAATCCCATTAAGCCATGTCCCAAATAACGTGGTGACAGAATTCGGTGGAGTAATATTAAAAGCAATGTGAACCGTCCGCCAAAGGACTCTGGCAAACGGGCAATCAAGAAAGAGATGTTTGATCGTCTCATCCCGATCACAGAAACTACACCTCGTAGGTCCTGTCCAATTACGCTTTATCAAGTTGTCCTTGGTTAAAATAACTTGTTTATGGAGAAACCACATAAACACTTTTATTTTCAAAGGAACTTTGACAGCCCAAACATGCTTGGAGGTAGGAATGGAGCTCGAATTAATAACATCAATATACATTGATTTAACTGTGAATACTCTAGACCTAGTCAGTTTCCAGCGTAATTCATCGGGTTGTTGAGAAAGCTGTACGTCCATCAGTCTCCGAACTAGGAGCCATTCTTCCCAACGATTGCCCACTAACGACCGTCTGAACTGAACATTAAGGGGGATAGATTGAAATACCGTTGCAACGAACACCTCACGTCGTTGAACAATGCGATATAAGGACGGATATTGAATGGCCAAGGGTGTCTCGCCGAGCCAAGTATCCTCCCAGAAGCGTGTACTAGCGCCGTTGCCAATAACAACCTTTGTCCTATTAAACAAGGATTGTTTGACTTTCATCAGTCCTTTCCAGAAAGGCGAGTCAGTCAGCCTGACTGTGACCTGGGACAAGGATTTTGTCTGTAGGTACTTGCTGCGAAGGATTTGCGCCCACGTGGCATCAGCCTAAGAAAACAGAGGCTGTGAGAATTGAGCAATTCAGGCCCATCTGTCTTCTTAATGTAAGTTTCAAAATCTTTACCAAGATCGGGACTAATAGGCTCACACAGATTGCGCATGCTGTGGTGCAGCCTACCCAATCTGCTTTCATGCCGGACAGGAACATCCTTGAAGGGGTTGTGGTCCTTCATGAAACGCTCCATGAGATCCACACGAAAAAGTTGGATGGGGTTGTTTTCAAAGTGGATTTCAAGAAAGCGTACGATAAGGTCAAATGGCCCTTCCTGCAACAGGCTTTATGCATGAAGGGTTTTGATGAAGCTTGCCGGCGCCAGGTAGAATCCTTCACGCAAAAAGGGAGTGTTGGAATTAAAGTGAATGATGATATAGGTCATTATTTCCAGACACGCAAAGGTCTGAGGCAAGGTGATCCAATGTCCCCTATTTTGTTCAATATTGTGGTTGACATGTTGGCAATTCTCATAGGTAGGGCAAAGGAGACCGACCAGGTGGGTGGCTTGGTGCCCCACCTAGTCGATGGGGGTATATCCATTTTACAGTACGCTGATGATACAATTATCTTCATGGAGCATGACTTGGCAAAGGCGAGAAATATGAAGCTGCTGCTATGCTTATTCGAACAATTGTCAGGATTAAAGATTAACTTTCATAAAAGCGAGCTGTTCTGTTTTGGTAGAGCCAAGGAGGAACAAGAGGCTTATAGGCAATTGTTTGGATGTGAATTAGGGGCCTTACCTTTTACTTACCTTGGTATACCCATTCACCATCGCAAGCTCTCAAACAAAGAGTGGAAATGCATCGAGGATCGGTTTGAGAAGAAACTTAGTTGCTGGAAGGGCAAACTTATGTCTTATGGAGGCCGATTGATCCTTATCAATTCGGTGCTCACGAGTATGCCGATGTTCCTACTATCTTTCTTTGAAGTTCCAGTTGGGGTTAGGAAAAGGCTGGACTTCTACCGATCAAGATTTTTTTGGCAGAGTGATGAACTAAAGAGAAAGTACCGACTAGCCAAGTGGGATGTAATCTGTAGACCAAAGGACCAAGGGGGTATGGGTATTGAGAATCTTGAGGTCAAGAACAGATGCCTTCTCAGTAAGTGGCTGTATAAGTTATCTGTTGAGACTGACGCAACTTGGGCGCAGATTCTCCGTAACAAGTATCTGCAGTCCAAAACTTTGTCTCAGGTGACAGTGAGGCCAACTGATTCGCCATTTTGGAAGGGTCTTATGAGAGTTAAGACAGCCTTCTTTAATAGAACAAAGTTTATTGTCGGTGATGGCAACAATACCCGTTTCTGGGAGGATACTTGGCTTGGTGATACGCCACAGGCCCTCCAGTACCCGTCCCTGTACCGTATTGTTCAACGACGTGAAGCGTTAGTTGCAACGATTATGCAGTCCATTCCCCTTAATATCCAGTTTCGGAGGGTGCTTGTTGGTGATCGATGGGAAGCTTGGCTCCATTTGGTGAGTAGACTGATGGAGGTTCAGTTAGCTCATCAGCCCGATCAGTTGTGTTGGAAAATTACTAGGTCTGGAGAATTTACGGTCAAGTCGATGTACATCGACGTCATTAATTCCAGTGTCATTCCTAGTTCCAAATATGTTTGGAAAGTAAAAGTTCCTTTGAAGATCAAAGTGTTTATGTGGTTTATACATAAACAAGTCATTTTAACAAAGGACAACTTGGTTAAGCGCAATTGGACAGGATCTACTAGGTGTAGTTTCTGTGATCGGGACAAGACCATTAAGCACCTCTTCTTTGAGTGCCCGCTGGCAGGAGTTTTGTGGCGCACTGTGCAAATTGCCTTTAACATCACTCCTCCGAATTCGGTGGGTACGTTATTTGGAACGTGGCTTGACGGGATTGAGCCCGACACAGCTAGACATATTCGTGTAGGAGTATGTGCGTTGTTATGGGCAATTTGGAACTGCAGAAATGATTTGACTTTTAACAGAACAACAACTATTCATTTTTTGCAGGTTTTATTCCGAGCTACGGAGCTGCTCCGTATGTGGTCCTTACTCACTCCGATGGAGGCCAGGGAGCGTTTGGTTACTGGATCTGTCCGGTGGGAGATGATAGCGCGGGATATCTTCAACCGGTTTGGATGGCGGCCATGTAATATGATAGGCGATTAGTTTACCTATCTTTGTTTTGCCAGCCGGTTGTGGCTCTATGGCCTTTTTTTGCGGCGTTGTGGCTCTTTGTGAGTTCGCCTTTATTTTGTTTTGTTTCCAGACTTTAAGATCTTGTTGAACCTTTTTACTTATTTATTAATGTGGCCGTATGCATCGTTCTGATGCAGAGGCCGGGGAGTCCCCCTTTTCGAAAAAAAAGCATGTCGCCGGTTGATGAATTTGCTTAAAAAAAGTTACGGACCGTCCTACGTTTGTGTGATTGCATTCATTCTTCATTTTGACATATGCAATAATAACTTCAATCAGATAGACCGTTGATTCGTGCGTACACGTACCCGCAATCAGTTTTCACTACAAATGAAAATATATTTCAAGAACACATATCCATAAATCGTTTGAATTGTATAGATAAGAAACTAAAGCTCTGATTTTCCCGGTTCGACCGTTTGACCATGTGCCCCCGCGGACACATGCCTCCGGCTGCTCGATGACCAACGACGAAAACCGCCTTGGAGCTCCCGCCTTTCTCCCGATCTGGAGCCATCTCGTCACCGATAGTGAGGAATATAGAACTCGTAGTACTTTCTCCCTACGGAGAGGAAAGCCGAGTTCTGGATAAGATCGCAGGGCGAAGCTTTGAGCCGTGGCACTCACCCCATCACCATACCCTATTCCACTGCATCACCCTTCCACAACTGTTTCGCAGCCAGCGACGACAGCTAGACCGTCTCCGTGCGAACCCTGATTATGGTGGCGGCGATACTACCAGCGCCGAAACTCACCCCTCTCAGTGGATTCACCCCCACAGTCAATAAGTGCACACAATAATGTAATGTGTTTTTCTTTTTGTCTTTCTTTGTGAAGGCTTGAAATCATTGGATGAACACCTTTACCTTTTTTAGGGTAACGCTCTAAGGCCTTGCATTCATCTTTCTTTTTTATGAAAGTACAACCAAGTTAGCCATTTTTACTGTTTAAACAGAGTTTGATCTATTAATCTGCACGGTTTTAAAATATTGTATATATGGCCACACGTAATAAAAAAAATACAATGTATAATAGGGTTCAAAAAATTATCAAGGCATGAACATATTCATTCTTGTTTGCTATAAAAGCACACATGCATTCAATAAATAAAAGAATTGCCACGCAAATAAAAAAGAAAACGAACACATACATACTCCACCAACCTTTACTCCACCAACCTTATATATGTGAGTCTATATTCATATGAGCGTATAGCAGGGCCCAATAGTTCATCTGGAGTTTCTTATTTACTTGTTCTTCTGTTTAAAATGTTTTTTTTGTGAGAACTCCTGTTTGAAATGTTAGAAGATAAATAAGTAGAATGTACAGAATTGGAGAAGAGAAGTGAATGAGAGAAGCAGCGAATGGATGGCAAGCTTGTAGGAATTAGAGACATCAGGAGAAACTTTGCTTGGAGTGGTGGCCAGACTGTCCACAGTTGGAGCATGGACCTAACGTACGTAGGATGGGGAGCCATAGAGATGTGCTGCCATTCGAAGTTCCTGTAGTGCATTGTTGGTGGAGGCAGGCAAGGTGCATTGAAGGTTGGCCTTGGAGCATTAGTGGCACGGCTAAATTCACTATTCACGATCCAGATCCGGTGCTTATCACGCATCCGGTTGGAGTTGCAGGAGAAGCATCCAAAGTGGTTGTGGTAGCTTAGCTAGCTTGATTCTTCCAACCCGACATTACCATGTCTGGCCTTTATGGCTTTGTTAACGAGCTCCTCAATGGTTGTGTACTCGAAGAGGATCAGAACGTGGTTGAGAATTGGATTCAGGCCCTTGCGGAACCTAGCCGGCTTCTTGGCAACGGTGGAGACTTCCTCCTTTACATAACAAACCAGACGACTGAATTCCTTGTTGTACATATTGAGATACATCTTTCCATAAGTTTAGTTGCATATTTCTTCCCGTCTTCAGTTCCATGAGCCCTTCTGGAATGTGGCGCCATCAGAAGGCCTCCTGGAACACTTGCTAGGAAGTATATATGTCGGATTGTCGCTTGGACCAAAGGAAGAGACACGTCAGGATGGTCGAGTCCTTCTCGATCGGTAGATGCAAACCCAAAGCAAAAAGGACCAAACATTGAAAATTGGCCTACTTCAGCGAAGCACCCATGGAGTGTTGCAGTCTTCGCCTTGCAGATAAGCATGGGTACGTCACTACCAGAATAACTGGCGATGCCGACGGCCGAACCACCGTCGGCATAGATTGGCCTATCCCGACGGCCCAGCCCAAGCCGTCGGCATAGAAAAGCCGTCGGCGTATATCCATCTATGCCGACGGCCCCTGTCGGCAAAGCTCAGCCGTCGGCGTCGCGAGAAATATGCCTACGGCGGCCGTCGGCATAGAACGTGGGCCCGGCTACCCGGGCGGAAATGGCCTTTTGACGGCGTCAGTCTACGCCGACGGGCTAACGGCGGCCGTCGGCATAGCCCCCACGTCATTGATCCGCGTCGCCCGCCACGTCATCGATCCGCGTCGCTCGCCGGTCCATGGGGGGGCAAATCTAGCCGTCGGCATAGGCCTGGCCCATGGATGTTGCCACGTCATCGATCCCCGCCCTTTGCCACGTCATCGATCGTGGCCGTGTGCGCAGGTATGCCGACGGCATACCTCTATTTTTTTATTTATATTATTTACTTTTTCCTTTTTTTTCACAACATAAATGTGCCTTATCTAACAAAAAAACATACCCCGATGGTATATCGATTGCCCCCCTCACGGACATTGTTGCCGCCGTGCCCACAGCGACGCCGGTGAGGGGGGCACACCCCGGAGCTGCGTGTCGGGTGCCTGCGCCAGCCACCACGCTTCCACAACCGTAGGAGGGCCCAAAGCAACACCTAGCGGCATTGCTACCCCCCAGATACACCGTCCCGTCTAACCGGGTCCTCATACATGCGGGGCGGTGTGGTGCCATGTCTGAAGAGGCGGGACGGGGGCCCTGGGGGGATAGCAATACCACCGGAGCGTCGCACCGGGCCCTCATACATGCGGGGTGGTGTGGTGCCATGTCCAAAGAGGCGGCGCGCATCTCCGGGGTGTGCCCTCCCTCACGGACGGCGGCACCGCCGGCACCTGGAGGGGGGAAACGGACGCGTCGGGTCTACACGGAGGGGATCTTGCTGTGGGTCTGGCCCGGATGTTGCTCCAAAGTGTTCCTATGGGCTGACCTAACACAACCGGGTGGAGAGTTCCACTGGTCAAAGCACGTCCGTGTAAAGTCAAAGGGCTAGATCTCGTGGTCTAACG
>NC_057814.1:39915987-39916273 GCF_018294505.1 Triticum aestivum | reverse complement strand
TTGGCCCGGATGTTGCTCCAAAGTGTTCCTATGGGCTGACCTAACACAACCGGGGGGAGAGTTCCAAGCCCGTCCGTGTAAAGTCAAAGGGCTAGATCTCGTGGTCTAACGCTACAGGGTTAGGCGGGACGGGGCCCTGGGGGTAGCAATGCCACCGGAGCGTCGCACCGGGCCCTCATACATGCGGGATGGTGTGGTGGCATGTACGAAGTGGTGGCACGCGTCTCCGGGGTGTGGCCCCCTCACGGATGGCATTGCTACCCCCGCCCACAGGTACCCCGTCCTG
>NC_057814.1:39914599-39915859 GCF_018294505.1 Triticum aestivum | reverse complement strand
TGTGGTGGCATGTCCGGAGAGGCGGCACGCGTCTCCGGGCTGTGGCCCCCCTCACGGATGGCGCCGCCGCCGGCACCTGGAGGGGTGAAACAGACGCGTCAGGTCTACACGGAGGGGATCTTGCTGTGGGTTTGGCCCGGATGTTGCTCCAAAGGGCTAGATCTCGTGGTCTAACGCTACAGGGTTAGGCGGGACGGGGCCCTGGGGGGTCGCAATGCCACCGGAGCGTCGGACCGGGGCCTCATACATGCGGGGTGGTGTGGTGGCATGTACGAAGAGGCGGCACGCGTCTCCGGGGTGTGGCCCCCCTCACGGACGGCATTGCTACCCCCCTCGCCCACAGGTACCCCGTCCTGTCTATCCCTGACACAGACGACCGCCGGGTCTAGCCCTTTGACTTTCGTCGGACGTGGCATGTCCATCTATGCCGACGGCTAAGCTCGAGTGGCATTGCTACCCCCCACGGCCCCCGTACCGCGTAACCCCCAGGGTCCCGGTGTCACAGGCGTCGGACCGGGTACCGGGTCCCATACAGACGGTAAACTAAGAATATAAAAATGTAATAATTGAATTGATTAAAAACTCCGGTATTCATCATTGAAAATGTACTATCACTGTGAACCTTTTAGTGCTCGGGCACCGGGCCGGCTGCCCGGGCACTGAAAAGTTCACAGTAATTGTCCATTTTCTTCATATAAGTCTAATGAATACCGGAGCTTATAACGTATGGATTAGTGAACTATTTAAACAGGTCAAATTGCTTTTCCCCCGGCGAGGTGGGACTATTTTTTCAAAAAAAAAGTAGTTGCCATCTATGCCTACGGCATAGCCGTCGGCATAGGCCTCCTATCTATGCCGACGGCCTGGCCGTTGGCATAGAGCCACCCTTATCCACTCGATGGCCCTCTCGCTGTCAGGTGGGACCACTCCTATGCCGACGGCCTGGCCGTCGGCATAGGGCCACCTTATCCACTCCTCCCGCTCCACTGACTTGTGGACCCAGCCTATGCCGACGGCCAGGCCGTCGACATAGGGGTGACCTTATCCACTCGCTGTTCATCCTCCTCCGCCCATCCTCCTCCACCAATTCCCTCTCTGTCTCACCCCCCCGCCCGCACGTCGACCCGCACCGCGCCGCCGCCTAGATCCGCACACGCCGCCGTCGTCTCCGCGCGGATCAGCCCGCGCCGCCGCTCTATCCGCCCGCCCCGGCCTCCCTCGACACATCCCCGCGCGGCCGGCCCTCCCTCCCCCGACCTC
>NC_057814.1:39899365-39914152 GCF_018294505.1 Triticum aestivum | reverse complement strand
CGTCGCTGCCTCGTCCACCCCGTCCCGGACCCGGCCGCCCTCGCCTCTGCCCCGCGCGCGGCCGGCCCTTCCCCGCGCAAGGCCACCGCCGCGGTGGCCCTCCACCGCCTGCTCTGGCCCGTCGTCCGTGCCTGCCCCTCCACCCGAGCCGGCCCTCCCCCACGGTGAGCTCCCTCCCTCCCTCTCTGTAGATTTTTTTCTTAATTTTGTCATTGTTCATAGTTATGTAACTAGATGGATGGATGCATAGTTAGATGATAGATGATTTGATGATAGTTACAAATGTGAGAAATGCAACAAATGCAATTTTTTTAACAAGGGGCATGATGTTAGATGATAGATTTTTTGATGATAGTTGCAAATGTATGATGATTGTTACATGATAGATGATGATGTTGATGATGATAGATGATGATGTTGATGATAGATAATGATTTTTTTGCGGAAGAGATGATATAGGATGCTGATTTTTATGATTCGGTGATTGTTAGATGATGATGATGAATATATTGTGATGTACTTAATTATTGTCACGGTGCAGGTTCTGTGGTGTTCCATCTTGGTGAAGTGATCGGCGTAGGAGCTGTTGGTCCCCGGTCGTCCGTCTGCTATTCGAATACTTAGCCGAGGGTGAGCTACGAATCATGTCACTAGATTTCATTCTCAAGTCAACTTGCGTAACCTAGGCGTCTCCCGTCTGAAAGGGTTGCATCGATAAATATGCATTCAATTGCATATTTATCACCGCAGCTCTTTCAGATTGTCCAGCGTTTTCCACGGATAGCCCGAGGATGTGTAGATTGGTTATGTTCTCCATGTTCTACCCTGTTCCGAGACAGGATTTCGGCGGCGCCTCCCCATTGTTCTCCGGAGCACATTCTCTCGGCTATTTGCCGAGACGTGTATCTGGAGAACAGCGGGGAGGTGCTGCCGAAATTTTGTCTCGGAACGGGGTAGAATGGAGAACGTACTCAATCTACACATCCTCGGGTGGGATTAGGACGCATCTTTACCTATTAGAGATGTAGGTGGATTCAACGCGGTAGAAACTGAAAATTTGATGTGATTAATTTAAGTGAATCCTTAATTATGTTGTGTGGCTTGCAAAAAAGCAGAGGATGGCAGATAATCAGTGGATGTACAGTGGTTTTATCCGTCGGAATCGAGTAACATCAGAGTGGATCGCGAAAACCGATGTGTATTTGAAGGAGATATTCCGTCGTCCAATGAGAATTATCCCACCATGCCCCTGTGCGAGATGTGCCAGACATCACCGTAGAAATCAGACGGAAATGAGTGAGCACCTTCTCACGCACGGATATATGCCAACCTCACACAACCGGGGGGAGAGCCACTATAGGGGGTCGCGGCCAGAAAGAGCGCACCCTCACCGACTTAGGGGTGTTGTCTTCGAGGCCATCCTCTAGTGAGGTACCCTCCTCTAGTGAGGTACCCTCCTCTGGTGAGGAGGAGGAGGAGGACGAGGTAGGCAAGGAGGAGGAGGTTCGGGATGGGGCCGAGGAGGAGGTGGTGGAGGAGGACGAGGAGGAGGAGGATGAGGAGGAGGTTGGGGAGGGGGAGGCAGGCGAGGAGGAGGGTGGTGGCGGGGATGATGGTGGTGGTGGGGAGGGGGTTGACAACAAGGGGTGGCTGCGTGGTAACGCAAAGCTACCAAAGCAGTTTCATGCTACTGAGGAGCAGAAGTGGCTCATTGAGCCCACGGGGAAAGAGTAAGTGCCACTTTATAATAATTTCATTATTTTGCTTGTCACATGCTCATTCCGGTTGTTATTTATTTTGCTTGTCACATGCTAATAGTTCATTCTTTTGCAGCAACTGGATATATTCTAAAGGGGTCCGTATTCCCAACGGCCTCATCACCGTCTTGCTGAAGTTACACTGGCCGGGGTTGTACTGTCCGGATCCAGTCAGGCACCCGAACCATCGGGTCTTGGCCACGAGCTGGGAGCACTGGGAAGCGACCCTCCACGCGGACCATGGGACCCATGCCAAGGCCGTGATCACCACTTTCTGGGTGAGTTCTCTTCAGAAGCACAAGTCCATTCTAGTTTCATGAATGTTTTAACTCATGGCTTCTTCCATTCTTGT
Organism: Triticum aestivum; assembly: GCF_018294505.1. NCBI lineage: Eukaryota > Viridiplantae > Streptophyta > Magnoliopsida > Poales > Poaceae > Triticum > Triticum aestivum. The sequence continues at coordinate 39,912,043 of NC_057814.1, read as the reverse complement.
TTCGTGCATGATTGTAGAAATTCTATCGAGTTCTCCCGGAGCACAGGGCCACAACGGACCAGATCGTGCTGCGCCAATGCAAGAAGAAGGCCCGCCAGATGCAGTACGAGGTGCGCTATGTGGCCATCTCGACATACCATCATGACTATCTTGGTGTGAAGATGACCAAGGAAGACGCGCGGAGGATGGGCATTACCTTGGAGAGGGACGAGTTCTTGAAGGTAAGTATAAAAGATTTTTCATTATGCTTTCATTACCTTGTGGTACATTTCACCGTTTCGTGTTGACATGCCATTATGCTTTCATTATGTAGGTGTTACCAAATTGGTGTTATGGAAAAGACGAGTCCTGGGTGGCATTGGTGGATCTTTGGTGTGATGAGGCTGGAGCCTGGGCGGCTATGAGAGTCAAAAACAAGGCTAACCGAGGGAAGGAGGGAGTACATGCTCAGGGGAACCGAAACCACTATCTCCACAAGGCAGTTAATGTATGACTAACCCCATTAAACATTCTTCTTCTTCTATTTACCATTACTTTCTTATGTATGACTAACCTCTGTTTGGTGGTGCAGGAGGAGAAACTGAAGCGGCCGCTCTCACACATGCAAGCGTGGGAGATCACCCATACGCGGAAGGACACCAAGCCTGGCGAGCCCAAGTACTACGGCAAGAAGACCGCGCATAGGAAGAAGGCCTACTCCGATGGGTATCTGGCGTTACATCCTGACACACCTGACCCCATTGCGGCGGATCTGGACGAAAGGGTGGTGGTGGGCATGGGGCCGAAGGAGCACGGTCGGGAGGCGGTTCTCGATGCTGTGATCACTCCTACTATCTCCTACACACAGCTCCGTCGGATCAACCCGACCCTGAGCGAGCACACGAGCACGCCCATGAGCAGTGCACCGTCACTGTCCCTCTTTCAGGAGCAGCAAACTGTAAGTATTTTCCCTTTTATCTTCATTACTCACTTTATTTTACGCATTTAGTTGTTTTATGAGTTTCATCATGTCATACTGTAGGCCTACATGGAGTACACACGCCAGGAGACCATGGCGTGGCACGACCGCCTTCATGCATACCATCAGCAGAGGGATCGCCAGATGCAGCACGCTTTTCAGGAAATGGCGGCCGGCAGGTGTCCTCAATGGCCATCAGCAGAGGGTCCTCCAGCACAACCAACGTTGCTGACCTTTGAGGAGTTTGTGGCACAGAACGCTGGCCCCTCGCCGGTTAGTTCATCCCCAATCTATTCACTCAAAGCATATCATGCCTTTCAACACAGTCATATATCCCGTTAATATGTCTTTTCAACATCCAGGGAACCGGTGGATCAACTGTTGGCGGTGGTCTTCGCAGCACTCCCGAGTCACGGAGCCCGACCACTCCGATCCATGGAGGCGGAGGCGGAGGTGGAGGCGGTCTTGGCGGTAGCGCTGCCGCTAGCAGTGACGACCTGGGCTTCAGCGGTCTTGGCGGTGACGACCTCCGCGGTGCTCGACGTCCTGGCGCTTAAGCCATTTGGTTACTTGTGTGCTTATGCTTATGTATCTTTAGATGACTTGTGTGTGGTGATGATGATAAACTTGTGGTCTTTGATGGTCCTTTAGATGACTTGCGTGCTTCTTTATATGCTTATGCTTATCTTTATGTTGATTATGATGATGCTTATGCATATATTGTTGTGATGGTGACGGATGATACTTAGACGTGTTCTATATGTCTATTTCCATCATATATATCTGCTGATATGTGTTGTATATCTGAATTGAATTGATTTGAAAACAAACAGAAAAAAGAAAAAAAATCAAATACAAACTATGCCGACAGCTAGGCCGTCGGCATAGGGCTGGCCTGAGCGCCCAGTTGCTGACGCGTGGCATCTATGCCGACGGCCTAGCCGTCGGCATAGATTTAAACTAAGCCGACGGCTAGGCCGTCGGCATAGATGAGCCACGTGGCGAGCAACGGTTGGTCGTCACTTGACGGCGGCCGCCGTTAGACCGGAACGTTGCCGACGGCCAGGGCCGTCGGCATAGATGTACGGACACCGTCGGAATAGATCCTATGCCGACGGCCTCCCGGGCTGCGGCGACGGATATGTTGCCGACGGCCCTATGCCGACGGGGGCCGTCGGCATAGGCATGTCCCGACGGCATATCAGGGCTATGCCGACGGCCCTCGCCGTCGGCGTAGGGTGCGATTCCGGTAGTGCGTGGCATCTTCAATCCACCATCAACTACATCATCGGTTCCATTGAGTCAAACACAAGGGACGGCATCCGTGTCTATAAAATCTCCACAAGATTGGTTCGGTCGCTACAAGAAAAACATCCAAGAAAGCACCAAACAACCGTGTCCGAGTTCCCCCAGTGAGCGGTGGCAGCAGCACAATAGACTGCTTGGTGCTCGAGCCCGAATCTAGCAGATCCATGGTTATCGAGAGGTTCCTGGCAGTGCTCGTCTTCTGCGAGATGCCCTTCTACTGATCTACAGTTACTGCACATCGCTGCTCACCACCGAAGAGATCAAGTAGTTGGTCTCCGACGGCAGGCTTAGCCGGCGTCAAACAAAGAGGACACCTGAAGGACCATGGGTTTCCCGGTATGTCAACAGCGCAGCAGCGTGCTGGGTTCGAGATGGCGTTCATCGGCCTCCACTGCTTTGACACCGACATCATGCACTAAGCATGCTGTTGGTTGATTAATTAGGAGTGTCCGCTTCCTAAAGAAAAGTTACGGACGTCCTACGTTTGTGTAATTGCATTCATCTTCATTTCAACAATTACAATAATAATTTTGATCAGGTAGACCGTTGACGCGTGCGTACACTGGCCATCCTTCTTCGATAAATCGTTTGAATTGTATAGATAAGATACTAACCAACTAGGTTGTTAAGTTGTTTGTATCCTGTACGGACTATAATCTCTTATATATATTGAGCACTACATGGCAGCAGTTTCAAGCTGTGCGATTTCTTCCTCAAACCATTCTACATGGCATCTTTGTCAACTTGAAATTCAAAATGCTTTTCTGCATGGTTTTTTAGAGGAAGAAGTATACATGCACCAGCCTCCTGGCTTTGAGCACTCAAGGTATCCACATTATTTGTGTCATCTTGATATGGATATCTATGGTCTTAAATAGGCCCTGCGTGCATGGCATACTCGCCTCGTCAGTGTGCTCACTGGACTTGGCTCCACACTCTGACACCTCTACTTTCATATCACAGTTGCAAGATGTCAGCATTTTTCTCTTTGTGTACGTTGATGACGTTGTTGTGACCAGTTCATCCTCCACTGCCACTGATAGCCTCATTCTTCAGCTTCAGACTGCTTTTACTATGAAGGACTTGGGCGAGTTACACTGTTTGTTGTTACTGAGGTTCGCTCTCTACACGTTCTCATGGTCTTCTCTTTGGCAAAGAGAAATATATGTACTTGAACTTCTTCAACGAGCAAGTTGAAGCCTGCAAACACGCCATGAACGTTCCTGATAAGTTGTCTGCTTCAGAGAGCACTCTTCTTCCTCTTGAAGAAGCTACTCATTACCGCAGTGTGATTGATGCCTCCAGTACGTCACGGTGACTTGCTCAGATGTGCCTTTTATTGTGAATAAACTGTGGAAGTATCTTCTTGCTCCTCAGAATACTCACGTGAAACACATACTTCAGTTTGTCAAGTTCACGGCCACTCACGATTTGAGTCTCCGTCCATCAAGTGATGTCCTATTGTCCGCCTTTTTGGATGCCGATGGGCCTGGGAACATTGATGATAGAATGATGAATGATGATCAACAGGAGGTTATGCTATCTTTTATTGATGTAATTTGATCACCTGGACTCCTCGCAAGGAGGCAACAATATCATGCTCAAGCATTGGTCCCTTCTTCCGGAACTAGGAGTTCCTTCAAATCACCTTGTGTGTTGTGGTGTGACAACATAGGTGTGACGTTCCTCTTATCATATAAAGTTTATCACGAGCACATCACATTTAGGTGGACATCCATTTTGTTTGAGAACCAGTTGCGTAGAGACAATTTCACATCAATTTCATCTTCTCAGAGGATCAACTTGCTGAAATATTCACCAAACCCTTATGATTGCCAAACATTTGGTCATGTAGGCACAATCTCAACTTACTTGGTGGCGTTTAGATTGAGTAGAGTGTTAAATCATTTGAATAGTACTGATAAGATACTAACTGAATAGGTTGTTCATTTGTATGTATCTTGTATAGACTGTAATATCTAAATAAATATAGAGCACACACCATCTATGTCGAGCCTTTTAATCCCTTCCTCAAACCAATCTCTCTCCCTAGTTTCAGACATATCGGTTTTTTTTCCTTCTGAGATGTCAGGTGTTACCGTTGCCACAACTTCCCCTCCTTCACCACCTCCCTCGTTGCCACCGGCACCACGTGTCATTGGGAAAAGCCCGTCGACGGCAATCATGGCCTTGAATATACCTTTTTATGACATACAACTGAGTTAGCCAAATTCCTTTTATTTAAGCAAAGTTTGATCGATTAATATGCATGACTTTAAAATACTTTAAATCTGGCCACACATAATAACAATAAACTCGGGGGTACTATAGGTTTCAAAGATTCAATCAACAAATGAGCGCATGCATTATTGTTTGCAGAAAAGCACACATGCATTCGATAAATGAAAGAACTGCCAAGTAAAGAAAAACCAACAAAAACCTTTAATTGTGGGTATAATGAGTTCCTTATACACGAGTCTATATTCACCTGAACATATAGCAAGGCCGAATAGTTCATCAACACTTTGATATTTATTCGTCCTTGTGCTTGACATGTTGGAAGATAAATAACTAGTAAACATGAAATCAGGAAGAGGAGAGGACGAGAGAAGCACCATATGGTTGCACACACATGTGGGAAGCAGAGACATCGGGAGAAAAGCAATCCATATTTAGCGAATCCGTTGTCCTTGAATACCACGATTATCTATTCGAAAACGACTATACATTCTATCGAATAGTAAGAGCATGGTTAATATATAGTCAACAATCGGCTACATGAATTTGTCACCTCAGTTATAGTCAATCTAAGAGCATCTCCAGCAGCGCCCCCAATAGGCCCTCCCCAAACGTTTTTGCCGCACCGGCGCCGAAAAAACGGCCCACTCGCGCCCCCAGAAGCCCGTTTTTCGCCGGTTCGGGCCGAAACTAGTGCCGGCAGACCCAGGCCGAACCCGGCGCCCTGGGGGGCGCCTGGGGCGCCGGCACAAGCCAAAAGGGCGCGTGGGTCCGCCCTGTCGGCGAGTCGAGCGCCTCTTTCCGCCGTTTCTTCCCGCTTTTCCCCCACTTTCATCCCATTCTCTCCATTCCTCCCACCAATCTCCCTCCCGCTCGCCTCCCAGCCGGCCGCCATGCCACCGAAGAAGTACGCCGTCCCCCGCGCCGTCGTCGTCCAGCCAAAGCAGTGGAAGCCGAGGGCGCCGCCGTCCAAGCCACCGGGCATGACAAACACCGAGTGGAGGGCGGAAGTTCAGCGACGGGAGGCTGTCACCGCCGACCGGCGGAACAGGGCAATTGCCAAGAAGGCCCGTGACAACGCGGCGCGTGCGGCTGCGGCTTCGGCGGACCAACCCGAGGCCGAGGCGACTCGCGCGGGGATGATGAATCCACCCGGCACCCACGCCCAGTACGCGCCCTAGGGCCAACAAGGTGTCGGCTCTCCGTCGCCGCAGCCATGGGGATGCACGCCCTTTCCGGGCTACGCCGACGGGGACGCGCACGGTGGGTTCAACCCCAACATCACCTTCCCCCATGGACACCCGGCCTAGCGCACGCCCTCGCCCGCCTTCGCCGGCGTGCAGTACCCTCCATACAACTACTCGCCGCCCGCCTACACGTCCTCCCCGACGCCCCCTCTCCGCCGTGGCGTGCTGCCCTTCTCGCACCTCGGCGACACCGACGAGACTGAGGCTGACATGGACGACATCATCGCGACAGGCTCGGCCGCAGCCGCCGCGTCTCCCGGGTTCGTCACCCCGGACGACACGGTGGATCTCTGCGGCGGCATGGACGGCGAGCTCGGCTACGTCTACGGCGAGGAGGTGCAGGAGGAGCAGGAGGAGGAGGACGAAGAGGAGGAGGAGGAGCCGGCGGCTGTTCCGGCGAGGAGGCGCAAGAAGAAGAAGCGGGCGGCCAGGTCCGGCGAGCCATGCATCGAGTGGGCGTCCAAGGAGGAGGAATGCCTCACCGAAGCATGGAAAGTCGTCTGCCTCGACCCGACCACCGGCACGAACCAGAGCATCGAGACGTACTGGGAGCGCATCAAGGCCGAGTTTGACGAGCGCAAGCTCGTCGACCCCTACTTTAAAGGCGTCTACATGCAGCGCGGGGCGAAGGCGATGGCGAACCATTGGGGGCGTATCCACGGGGCGTGCAACAAATGGCATGTGAACGTCGAGGAGGTCGCGGTTCGCCCGGAGAGCGGTGCCAGCGTTGAGGATCAGGTATGGCACGCCGGTCTCCCGCCTCTCTTCGCCGTGTGTGCCCGCCAATTGTTTGTTCCTCCGCGCAGTTGCTGCGCATGTTCGTAATGTATCGGCAGGGCAACAACAACGCCGAATTCAAGTACCTTCACGTTTACAAGCGCATTGACATGTGCGAGAAGTGGGTGGAAGTCCGGCGCACCCTCGACAAGGCCAAGGAGACCTACAAGCCGGACGCGCCGACACCGGGCGCGTCAAAAGGGCGGCCGGACGGCAACAAAGGTGCCAAGAAGGGGAAACATGCCGACGCGGCCACCACTCGAGTGCAGGAGTCCATCGAGCACTGCCTCGCTGACGCACAGGCTCGGGCCGCCCTTTGTGAAGGGAAGACCGAGGCGCGGTGGTCGGCGTTGATGTCAAGCAGCGCCGTCAAGCTTGACCTACTCCGGACCAACGTCGCCGCGAAGAAGAGAAACACCGACCTGGCTTTCCTGCTGGGCGGGGCAGACATGCTCCAGAGCAACGACGAGGCGGTCAAGGCGTGGTACTTGGTGGAGCGTGGCCTCATCCTGAACCAGCTTCCCTCGATGACGCCGCCCACGCCGACGCCCACGCCAATGTCGCCGCCAAGCCCGAGCGATGATGCCGCCGAGACTCCCCGCAGCACAGAAGCCACGCCGACGCCGCCCAGCACAGAGACCCCGCCAAGCCCGCGCACGCCGACTCCGCCGACGCCGGAGGCCGACCGCACGCGCGTCATTTCTGCTTTTTGTACGCCGAACTTTTCATTCGATCGCCGAACTTGTGGCCGCTTGATCGCCGGATTTGTGGCGTCTATTTTGTGAGTGGGAATGACTACGTTTGAATTTGCACTAGTAGAAAAGGGCCATTTGTCCCGGTTCATAAGGTCCATCTGTCCCGGTTGGGGAACCGGGACTAAAGGGTCGTTACTAATGCCTAGGCCTTTAGTCCCGGTTCTTATACTAACCGGGACAGATGGGCCTCCACGTGGCCGGTGCTGCGAGCCCAGGCAGGAGGCCCTTTAGTCCCGGTTGGTGGCACCAACCGGGACCAATAGGCATCCACGCGTCAGCAGTTCAGGGGCTAGGGATTTTGTTTTTTTTCTAAAAGGGGGGTGGATTTGGGGGTTTTGTATGGTTAATTAAGGTGTTTCATATATTGTGTTAGGTAGCTAATTAATTAATAAAGAGAAGTGTCCTCTCTTATCTCCGTGCTTGGTTGACGCTACATACTATACGTATAGAGAGGCCCTCGACACGCTAGCTAGTAAGAAAATGAAGGAAACCATTAAGTACAGAAGTTCGTCATGCATACCGAGAGAAGTGATTGACCTCTCCTTCTCCGAGAGATTGGTCGAACAACAAGTTTTCGTATTATCTATCCGACGCTACTGGCTACATACATATGCAATATGTAAGATCTCTTACAATCCCCTAGCATTTGAACTCAACTTCCACATGGTATTCTCCGGCTTTATTGATGACGTGCTCAAGAAAGAATCCAGCCAATTCCTTTTAAATTTCTTTCACACGATCTTGTGGTAGGAGTTCATTCCGCATCTGCCACGTCTAATTTGAAGAAGGGGGTTAATACATATATATGAATGATACTCAGCAGAAATGATGGTGTAATAAAATCAAATTGTGAATATTATTGCTTACGCACTTCATATTGTCTTTTAGAGTAGCCCCGCTTATCTTCAAAGTCGCGTTGTAGATGAACTCGCACACGTAGTATCCACAGTAATCATTCCTTTGTTCCTGCCACAAGCACTAAAGGGCCACGAGAAATAGAGGTCAATCAAACTGATAATGAAGCATTACAAATGGCATTGATGAAAGTAGCTAGAATCAACGGGAGATGCGCGCAACTAGGGTATGTATATCGCAGCTCCTTCGGCAGTCCCGGAGCTTCTGCATTGAACTGTTTCCAAACCCTGCAAGACAAAGAAAATAATTATTACTTGAGATATCAGGAAATGAACAAAAAGTTACCGATATGGTGCGATAATGATCGATTGAACTTACGTGTTGAGAATTTTAGTCATGTCCGCATAGGTCTCGGGATCTTTTCGTCTCGAGTCTAAGACGGTTACTAGTCCCCGCTCAAGCTTAATCTCCAGGAGAATATAGTGGAAGCTGTGCATGCATGCATAACTCATCAATTATATTACTATAACCTCGCTCGAGTAATAAGGGAAACCGAATATGCACACGACAGTAACACTCACTTGAAGTTGTAAGGAAAGAGTATTAAATCTTTGTTTTGATTTATTAGCAATGATTTGAGCAAGTTGGCCTCGGCCTCTTGGGCGCTCTTTTTAACCTGAAATTCATCTATAAGATTTGTGTTAATGAACCCAATATCATACATTTCTGGTTTTCTGCACTCGACGATCTTCAATCTGCATAATATAGTGAGGATAATTATAAATACATGCAATGAAAGAGCTGAGCTATATATAGAGACTTAATGACAGAAGTAGTACTTACAGACAGTAGCAGGTGACCGTTAATTTATCGAGGGCCTTTTGATTGAAGAACTGGAAAAACTCATCAAATGGAACATGCAACAGATCAATTCCAACGAGGTCGTGCTCCTCTTTAACTCTCAGATACAAAGTATTCGTCCCCCCAGACTCACTGCAGGTTTTCATGTACCAATTATGGAATCTTCGCATCATCGTTGTTAGAGATTTTTCATCTTTGACGAGAGGCTTCCCGTACTCGTATCTGTGTTCGTCCGCCTCCAAGAAATCATAATGTATATCGTCGGGCAGGTAATCTCCAAGATTGCTATAGTCGGGCACCATCCCCGGAGCATTAGCGACGATGTCGCTAGACTCATTGAGCAGGGGGCACGATTGGTTCGCTTGTTCGCCGAGTTGGGCAATTTTTTTCCCAGCTGCTCGTCGTTCTTTTAACCATTGATCACTGAAAGTACTTCCCGACCGCTCGGCTTCGAGATATGCCTTTTCAGTAATGCACTCATAGTTGGTTTTCGGCGGAGACTTTGGTGGTTTCCTCAGGGCATCGATAGTGCGCTTTGCTTTCACCGGATCTACCTTCTCCTCCGGAGGTGGATGTCTCTCTGCTTTCGCCCCTTCAAAGAAGTCCTTCACTTCTTTTTGCACGATCTTCTTGTTTTCTTCCATGGTCATCTCGTACGGTAACTTCTCTAGAGGCTTGAGAGGTGGACCGCATCTGTATTGCCTCCCGCCTCTGGCTGTATTGCTAGACGCCGGAGCAGACGGAGCGGCTGCGGCTGTCTTCTTTCGTGCTTGCTTACGAGGCGGAGGAGAAGGACTACGACGCGCCGGAGCAGCCGGGGCAGCGGCGGGTCTCTTCCGCCCTTGCTGGCGAGGCGGAGAAGGAGGAGGCTGGTGGCTGCTCGGGCGCGCCGGCGCAGGCGGAGAAGGAGGCGGAGTGCCGCCACGCGCCGGAGAAGGAGGCTGAGTGCCCTGATCGTCACTCGCCGGAGGAGGAGGCGGTGGAGGAGGCGGAGTGCCCTGACTCGCCGGAGGAGGAGGAGGAGGCGGAGGCATCCAGTTAGAAAGGTTGATGAGCTCCTTCCGCCATAGGCATGGAGTCTTCAGACAAGAACCCAGCCGAGTCTCACCGCCACCCGTAGGGTGGTCAAGCTGGAGGTCCTCAAATCCTTCTGTGATTTCATCCACCATCACCCTAGCATATCCTTCTGGAATCGGCCAGCAGTGAAAAGTTGCGCCAGGTTCAGGAGGTGCAACAGAGCCAACAGTCGCCTTGACTTTCAATTCCATCCACTGCGTCATAAGGTGGCAATGCTGAGACTCCGTGATAGCATCTACGGGGTAGCTAGCAGGAGCCGTGAAGACAGGCTCCTGAAGCAGCTCCGTGGAAGCCACGCTGCTTCTCCGCTGAGATGGCGGGGTAGCTTCGGCAGGTCGAGTGCTGCGAACTGCCTCTCGTTCCTCTAGCGCTTGTACCCTTGCGTGCAGCGCCTGTAGTTGGGTCAACTCCTTTTTCTTCTTCCTCTCCTGGCGTTTGTAACCGCCTGTGTCGGGAAATCGAGCCTTCCACGAAAGGGAGCCTGGCGTGCCTTGTGTCCGTCCGGGGTGCTCTGGATCCCCGAGGGCCTCTGTGAGCTCGTCGTTCTCTCTGTATGGAACGGACGTCCTTTGCTACGCCTTTTTGATATACTCCTGAAGCTTCTCGATGGGTGTGTTCAGCTGCTCGTTGGTCCAAACGCACTTCCCTGTTACAGGGTCCAATTTTCCCCAACCCCGAAGAACCAAGTCCTACAACGGTCTGGCCAGCGTCGCATCTCTGGTTCGATCCCTTTATCAATGAGGTCATTCTCAGCCTTGCCCCACAAGGGCCGGGTTTTCAGTTAGCCACCTGACCCCGTGCGATGGTGATGCTTCTTCTTTGCAGCATTTTTCTTGTTTGTCGCTGACATCTTCGCTGCTCTCTCAGATTTCTTTTTGGTGACAAATTCGGGCCACTGATCTTTGATCTTCTCAAATCGGCCGATGAATTCTGGAGTCTTGTCTTGGTCGACAAACGATGATTTCAGCTCATTCTTCCACCTCCTGAATAGCTCAGCCATCTTCTTAAGAGCATAAGCCTTGATCATTGGCTTTTTAACTAGATTCTCCAGATCCTCCTCTGGTGGGAAGGTGAAATTTTCCTGCAGCGCGGTCCAAAGATCAGCTTTCTGCCTATCGCTGACATAAGACACCTGAGAGTCTTTGTCCTTAGGCTTCAACCATTGCTCGATGCTGATCGGGATCATATCCCTCACTAGAACCCCGCACTGAGCATTAATTTTTTGCTTGGTCCGGAGGGGTACAATCGGTTGGCCAGCGTGATCAATTTCGATGATCGTGTACCTTTCATCCGCGCGCAACTTTCTCTTCGGGTCTCGTCTCATTACCGAAGTAGTGCTCGATCTGGAGGGCTAGAAAAGAAGAAAAAGAAGAGAGTTAATGTGTGTACATACCAAAAACAATTAATGCATCAATTAGCTATAGTCAGCACATGCTTAATTAATTAATATATATACCTGGCCGTACTCCGTTCGGTCACCGGAGCCGTCATCACGGTATCCTTCCCCCTCCATTCGGTCACGGGAGCCGTCATCACGGTGTTCTTCCCCCTCCATTCGGTCACCGGAGCCATCATCACGGTGTCCTTCTTCCTCCATTGTTTGATCATCGTCGTAGCCTGCTTCTTCATCCTGTCTTTCTAGACCATCGGTTCATGTGTCGTTGAGAAATGACAAGACGGCATCACTTCCGTGTGCGGTTATCTCCCCCCAACACCGCTTCTTTTGCTTCGTCTCGGGGGTGCGGATCCATAGTTTCTGCAAATATTTACAACATGGCAATTATTATTCAAACATGATAGATGAATATATTAGTGGCAAACGTTGAACTAGCTAGGTAAGCACAATAAGGAATCATATTAGTGGCCTGGCCTCGACGCTTCTCTAGGGTTTGGGGTGGCCTCCGCAACGCTTCAAGGGTTTGGGGTGGCCTCAACAACGCTTCAAGGGTTCGGGGTGGCCTCGACGACAATGCTCTTTTAACTTGGTAAATTTGGGTGGCCTCAAGAGAGTTTATGATCGGGTAGGGGCGCGGCGGGTGGGGGTAGGAGACTGACATTATTTTTTCTAGGGTTTGGGTGTCCTCGAGAGTTTTGGTCGAGTGAGAGGGCCGGGGGGGGTGCTCCGGACGTCCCCCTCACTTTAACAAAGAACTACCTAAAAAAGACTTGCTTCGCCGCGGGTCTTTCTTCATTTTTTCCTTTGTTTTTTCTTATATGTTTGTTTTCGTTTTCTTTCTACATTTTCGTACATATGAAAAAAATAAAGTTTCTATACAAAAGTGCACAATTTTTATGAACAAATTACAACATCTAAATTAACTATACATCTAAATAAATATAACTATACACTGAAATTTTCCTAATCTTAAAACTAAACTAAACATAAACTAAAATAATCTAAAAAAATGTAAAAACATCTAAAAATAGCATCTAAAAACATCTAAAAAAACATCTAAAAACATCTAGAAATCTAATAGCTAGCACCCGGCAGGGGCGGAGGGGCACGGCGGAGGGGCCGGCGCCGGCGCCGGCAGGGCAGGGCAGGGGCGCAGGGGCGCGGGACAGGGGAGGGGCGCGGGAGCAGGCTGGTGCTCACAGGGGG
>NC_057814.1:39898097-39898957 GCF_018294505.1 Triticum aestivum | reverse complement strand
CGACGACAACGTCGAGCAGGCTGACGGCGTCGGTGGCGGCGGCGACGGCAAGGTGGAGCAGGGGCGTCGGGCGGCGACGGCGAGGAGGAGCAGGGGCGTCGGGGGAATAAGTGATAGATTTGGTCAAAACTGCTAAGTGTTTTCTTATATACCCAGGGCATTGGTCCCGGTTCGTGACAGCAACCGGGACGAATGCGACCTTTAATCCCGGTTGGTGCCACCAACCAGGACTAAAGGGGTGGCATTGGTCCCGGTTCGTGGCACGAACCGGTACCAATGCACCCCTTTAGTACCGGTTGGTGCCACCAACCGGGACTAATGGCCTTGTGCTTCTGCGCCCGCGTCGAAAGTTTAGTCCCACCTCGCTAGTTGAGAGGGGAGCGCAGTGGTTTATAAGCCCCACTGCCGCACCCCTCTTGAGCTCCTCTCCATTGGAGGCTTCCGGGCCTAATTGTCACTGCTATGCCTGATGGGCCTAGTGGGCCTTATGCGGGCCTGAATCCTGGCACAGGGATGGGTTTCTAGTCGTATTCAGGCCGTGGTGGCCCAGTAGGTGGCAATTTTTTTATTTTTTCCCAGTTTTTTTGTTTTCTTTTTTTCATTATTTTTTTGTTTTGTTTCTACTTACAACAAAATACTTATTTATTTTATTTTATTTTATTTTGTTTCTAATTACTTATTTATTTTATTTTATGAAAATTCTTTTTGCTATTAAAGTTTCTAACAAAAAAAGTTCTTTATGAAAATTCTATTTGCTTTTAATGATTTTGAACAGAAAATACTTTGATAATTTTAGTAGCATGAATTTTATATAATTTTAGTAGAGGTTGCTTATAATGTTTTGAACAGAAAATACTTTG